>NC_142932.1:6229753-6247253 GCF_046866305.1 Octopus bimaculoides | reverse complement strand
GACATGTATGCAAAGTGTATAGACATTTTCCTCTATCGTTAATGTATGCATGTGTGTGTGCACGTATGTATGTACATATATATATATATATATATATATATATATATATATATATATATATATATATATATATACACGCACGCACACATATATATACGTATACTGTTGACGTCACCGTTTCAAAACAGTATACATGCATCTTTGTGGAGGGTGGTGAGAGTGAGAGAGAGTGTTTTGTTACTTCTTTCTGCAACTAGGTTTCAAAATATATTTGTTGTAACTTTGATAGATCTGAGGAAAAAAACATTGTTTTAAATAAAATGATAAACAGAAGAAATATGACAAAAGATCTTTATTTAAAAGTTTAAACTGGTGCATAGTGTTTTCAATAGCATATATCTGAAAGATAAAAGATGTTTTTCTCCCAATCTAGTGACTTGTGTGTTTTTGTGTATACATGTATATATGTTTGTATATATATATATATATATATATATATATATATATATATATATATATATATATATATACATGTATGTATATGTACATTTATATATACATGTATGTATATGTACATCTATATATACAATTGTATATATACATATATATATATATGAGTGTATATATGTCTGTATAGATGGAAATGTATATGTATGCGTGTTTCTAAATATCAATGCACATATAAATATAAATATATGTGCATATGTATATACATTTGTCATTCTTTTTGTATATGTATATATATATATATATATATATATATATATATATATATATATATATATATATATATATATATATATATATATATGCATATTCATATAATCTCTTCCTCTATGTGTGCATTAAGTTGGAGATGTATGCACCTTAATGCGCACATATAGAGGGAGAGAGAGATTTGTATATATGTATATTTAGTGAGATATATATATATATATATATATATATATATATATATATATATATATATATATATATATATATATATATATATATATATATATGAATGATGGCTTTGTACACATTAGACGAGCATGACAATCGCTACGGAATTGTCAGCAATGCCCTTGCAAAGGTTTTAAGATGAGTGTGGTTTGCACAACGCCACGACGGCTCTCGCTAGCAATGCTAGGAAACCCAGAGACAAGTAAAGTGCAAGATATCTGGCTCAGTGGAGCAGCGGATTTTATAGAAGTTAGCCGTCTGTTAGAAAGATGCCTTGACAAAACCAGGTGACCCAAATTCCTAGTGGGCTTACTGCGCCCTCGGATACCAACCTGGGTATTTCTAAGTCCCATGTATACGCATACATATACTTTATATATATATATATATATATATATATATATATATATATATATACACACACAATAGTTTAAAGAAAACAAAGAATACACATAGGATATTCACTTTTTAAATCACTGTGCAGTCATATTAAGTTCTTTTTTGTGATATTTCAGCCATTTGTTAGTGACCATCTTTCACTTTAAAGTGCGTTATCATGTAATAAACAAACAAAGGCTTATATATAAAACAACTTATATATAGTGGTTATTACATATTGTTCTTTAAGGAAAAATATGTAATGACTATTTTTTATAGTTTGTCTTATATATCACTCTCTGTAAAAACCAGTTTATCTGGAACCCACCCACGGTTTTACAGCATAAAATTGTAATGAACCATAACCTTGGACCCTGCCATAAGAATGCTCGGAGTTCTTCACTAATCTAAAAAATACTGTTAGCCGGATGTCCAACAGAGAGCTTATGAAGTATTTTGCCCGGATTCATAATCCATCACTATTAGTAATATATATGTATATGTATATATATATATATATATATATATATATACAGAGAGAGAGAGAGAGAGAGAGAGAGAAAGAAAGAGAGAAAGAGAGTGAAGATTATTTTCCCACATAATGTGGCAGTCCTGGTTAGGACGATGTGCAGGACTGCCACCTTGTATTGGCAAATAATCTTTACTCTAGAGTACTGTTACTGAATGTCTCTAGTTCAGAGATTTACAAATAATCATTTTTCTATTAATATACATGTATATACATATGCATATACACATATATGTCTGTATACACACACATACACACACACATATACATATATATATAAATATATGTATATATATATATATATATATATATATATATATATATATATATATATATATATATATATATATATATAGAGAGAGAGAGAGAGAGAGAGAGAGAGAGAGAGAGATGTATGTATGTATGTATTCATATATATCATTCAACCACGGTAGTGGTTGAATATATTCTTAAGTCCACCATTTCGTCAATCGCAGCAGCTTCCAAGCTTCACCACTAATTCGATTCTCAACTGAACTGCAAACTGTTAACAGTTTAAAAGTGGATTCCTCCTCAGCTACACTTTAGTATAAACAGTTTGAGATTTGGTTAAGTAGAAAAAAAGTTACATCAAAATATCTGCGACCTCAAGGGGGGCAGTGAGGCACCTATTCACCTTCAATTAACATAAAATTTTTAATTTCAAATTAAAAATAAACCTTTCTTAGGCTTAAATGATAGAAAAATGCGTGAGCAATTCAGAATCACTAGTCGCATTGAATAAAATTTAGTAGAAGAAAAGTTATGAGGTAAAATTTTACAAAATTTCATGTTAGTAAGAGAATCAACGAGTAATGCTTCAGCCATAAGAATAAGGAATATATTTCTAAAATCACTGTTTTCCTTCTAAGGCGGTGAACTGTCAGAAACGTTAGCGCACCGGGTGAAATACTTAGCGGTATTCCGTCTGCCTTTACGTTTTTGAGTTCAAGTTTCGCCGAGGTCGACTTTTCCTTTCATCCATTTCGGATCTATTCAATTAGACGTACAGATTATTGAATTAATTTTTTTTTTAATTAAACACTTTCAAACTTCCGATACTGGCAGAATGTGTCACATAGAACAGGATTTACTCTTAATGTTTTTGACAAAATTTTGTATTTTAGAAGTTATTTCGTCAGAAGCTACAGAGTGACAATGAACAAATTCATGTTTGATAAGTGCCAATACACTCTCAGCTTTTGACTTGTTCTCTAACCTCTGCCGATGATATATATACATATTACATATATGTGTAAAAAAATCTCATCACGCAATCGAATCAATGAAAGAGCCTCTACCTGGTCGCTCGACACGCTAAAAATAGCAGCCAAAGTATCCTCCTACCTAAATCACATGCCCATTGTATGTAATGTCGTATATTATCCCTAAAAAGACGGTTTGTTGAAGGCTGGAATGTCTTTGATGATACGTTTGCCGTGTCAGGGTTTATTTGAGGTTAAGTAACAATATTGTGGTCAATTTCTATATTGACACGCGCACGATTTTCACTGAGGAAAAAAAATTGATTTTTTGCGTGGAATCATGTACCCTGACCTAATATGCTGCAAATCCCTTGTTTTGGTTTGGAAAAAAATGAGGTGGGGCTTCCCCCCAATCCCAGAATCATTGGAATTTTTTTCGTTGAATGAATTCCTGTGACCTCCTAATATTGCAAAATTAGGTTACTTAAGGTGAGCCTGGTAACTGATGGTTTTGGGATCTTGTTGTTTGTAACTTTTGTTTGTAACTTTTGGTGAGCCATGGTGCAACCAACAAGATGGTAAAATTCCCTGCCATTAATTTCTTGTGGATGGGTAATATCAAATAATTCAATCACAACATATATTTGAATTAAACATGAAAAAATTGAAATATTATCATCACTTACATGGAAAAATTGAAATATTATCTTTTAGTATTTTATAAGGTAAAATCTTAAATTATTAATTGACACATTATTAATTATCTTATAATAGCAATGCCTAGAAAAATCATGGATTACATGGAAAAATGCGAGCATGAAAAGTCATATTCTTAAGATTATAAACCTGGAAAAGTACAGGACAAGTTATTACACCTGGAAAAGTATAGGACAAGCTATTACTTCTAATAAAGTAAAGAACAAGAAACATTTTACTTAATATATCACAGCTAAGATTAAAATTTGAATATTAAAAATTATTTTATTATAGTTTACAAATTACACTATACTTATTTAAGTAGAATTTGATTTGGCTAATTTACTAACTTAAATACAGAAAAAAGTGACTAATTAGTACTATAGATATAAATAGTAATACGACTAATCATGAAATTACTGAGTACGTTTGTTAATTACTCAGTAGTTGTTCGAATCACCAGAATGTAGGATATAACTGAGAAACTAGGTTGATAAATGTCAAACAGTGCATTTCATGTGTTTACGTATGCATGTGCGCGTGTGTGTGTGTGTGTGTGTGTGTGTGTGTGTGTGTGTGTGTGTGTGTGTGTGAACACATATGTAACCAGTATAGTCCACACCGTTTTGAAATGTATTGTTTTACAAAGCATAACACTAAGGTTAATAGTTCCATGAGTGATATGGTTGTCCATCTATCCAATGACAACTCATTAAGCATATTTTTTGAGATGTATCCAAACACATTTGATATACTAAAACACATATCCACATGTATACATATATAATTATATACACGTCTATGTGTATGTATATATATACATATATACATATATAAATGTATATACATACATATATATATACATATATACATCCATTTATATATATATGTGTGTGTGTGCATGTATATATGTATGTACGTAATATACAAATATATATACATATATTCATACATATATTTATGCTAAATTCCACGTTTGTGTGTAGGTTATTTGTAAGTGTGTAACACTGTAAACCAATATACACGCATACACATGCACCCGAACTCACACCCATACACAGATTTATATATATATATATATATATATATTTATATGTATATATACACGCATGTATGCACATACATACATACATACACACATACATACATACATACAGACAGACACTCAGACAGCGCAAGGATAATATTGTTTCCATAAAGACAACGAATTTTAGAGCGACATCTTTTTTCCCACCAATGCTTTTGAAACGATGCTGAATCTCAATTTTTGCCATTTAGATACTGCATATATCTGAAAATAATATATATATAGTATATTTTTACATATGTTTAATTATACATGAACATTTTCCTTTTTTGAAAAAAGTATCTATAATTCTGATGAATTGTTGGTTTCTTATTTTTTCTCTCAATTTATATTCTTTCTTTTAGCAGATTTTGATTTTGTTTTTTTCTTTCAATACTGATTTGCCGTAAAGTGGCAAAGTTAAATATTTACTGGAAAGAAGCGAGTTGAATGTCTTGGTGTTTATTCTTCGGGTGTATCGGCAGTGCCAGGAAATGAACATGTGTTTTACTTTAAGTCATGACAAAATGTTCATAGAGTTCCCTCTCCTTCTAAGTATTCTAAGCACCGGTCTCTCTCTTCTCTTTTTTCCTTACTCTCTCTCTCTCTCTCTCTCTCTCTCTCTCTCTCTCTCTCTCTCTCTCTCTCTCTCGATATACATATATATATATATATATATATATATGCAATCATGAATGAAGCGCAGCGCTAGCGTTGTAAAAACGTTATCGGCCCCACATACTCAATGTGTGTGTTTTGCTTGCTTTCTGATTCGCTGCAGTAAAGCGCTTTAGGGACGATTCTTTCATAACGCTTGGTGTTAAAACACCTGAAAGTCATAGACAGGCGAGACAACTCGCCCCCTGTCCCATCCAGCAGTGACGGACATTTTCGTGGATAATTAACATCACGTACATGAATGGAACCGGGAACGTTTTCTTCACAGGATTATTAAGACATTTGTTTATAACATGCTTCGATTAAACACTGTAGTACGGTTTAAAATTTGTACTACTTTCATAGAGTCTACTCTATTTTACATTTGCATAATGCAAATTGCGGTGTTTAGTGCATCAATGATTAATAAATTGGCCTAGCTTCCAACAGAGCACTATTTATACAAACTGGATCTTCCGGTTCCTTAATGTCCTACTTGTTAATAGAAACAATGCACATATTGTCTTCGTGCACAGTGATAAACGAAATAACAACTTAATTGAGCTTACAAGTTCAAAAATAGGCCATACTTACTAGCGGGAGGCCACGTCCAGTTATGCACCAGCAACATATATTCCCGCCAGTAGGACGTTTACATATGCTGGTGTGCGCTTGTGTGTTTGTGTGTGTAATAGGGAGCATGTTCATTATTCGTCAATTTGAAATCATTGTCGTCGAACACACATTAAAGAAACAAAGCACGAACGTCTTATAGAACAATTCATTTAATATTAGAATAATTTTATTTTCAAGCTATTCATAATTGAAACGAATTAAATAAACTAATAACGTTCTTATTTATAATTTTAAACATTAACCCATTCGAATAGTTTTAACTAGAGGAATTTGCTTTGTAAAACAATAATTAAAATAGTTTATGTTTGAATATGTAAATTCATTAAAATATGTGCTTATTTCAATGAATAATAATTTGTTTTTCGTAAAATATCCTATTCTTGTTAACATTGAGATGGTACAAATGGAAATTATGGCACAGATGGGTGTTAAGGTATCGAGGACACTTTCACACAGATGAACACTATGATGCAGATAGGCGTTATAGCACAGATAGATATTATGGTTAGACGGACGTTGTAGCAAAGCCAGGCATTATGTTACAGACAGACATTATAGAATAGATGGACATTAACGCACAGAATGATATTATGGTATTGGTGGACATTAAGGTACAGATAGACATTATGGACATTGGTGGACGACATTTCACAGATTAAGGCATAGATGAATATAAAAGCACGATGGATATTATGGTATAAATGGACAGTATGTCCATTAAGGCACAATGGGCATTAAAGCATAGATGAACACTATGGTGCAAATGGTCGTTGACATAAATGGACATTAAAGTACAGATGGACAATAAGGCACAGATGAACATTATGGCATAAATGGCTATTACGACATTAATAGCTATTAAAGCAAAGGTGGACGCTATAACACTGATGGTCATTACGTCATTGACAGTTGGACATTAAGGACAAGCAATAAACAGATCGTTGACATTCTAGTTTTCACTATCTTCTCCCATATTTCGTAGAATGTTGTCTTAGTAACCTAAATGATTAAGACATACTTAAAGTATTTTGGCATAGGGGATTTGATCCTTTACTCGATTTAATACGATAATGTGGTTTTTAGATGTCTTCGAGGTACTGATTCTGAGCTGCTAACAATATCTTGATATGCTGCATACAACTACAGCAATAACCACTGAATTATGTTTCGTACTTATTCTCCTACCAAACACGGAAACCTTAAAAAAAGACCAAGAACTTTACCCTTCTTTTTCTCGCCAAACTATTGAATAAAAAGGGCTCTCTTGTCTTCAGAAGGGGTGAAAGAATTACACAAAATCTCTTTGAAATGGAGGGACCTAGAAAAGGGAGAAAGAATAATCTTGTAAACACACATGTATAAAACAGAAAAAAATGAATGTAATCAATATAAAGAAGAATAGTGGCCCACTTTGTTAATTTACAGTACCGGAAGAGAACGATGTAAGATGTAAACATTGGGTAAATAATAATTAGATACGGTAGTGATGATAACGACGACAATGATGTTGAATCCAGTGACCGTGTCGAAACGCTAGGACTTTAATTTCACTGGATCCAACAAGACAACTTGAATACAACATTGCCACATGAGAAGATCTTCTTGACTTTTTTAAGGCTGCAGATATTCTTGTACCCGAATAGCGCCTTCTTAGAACTTGATAACAATCATAGAGCTTGATAACAGCTTGCGTGTCTCCAGATGTGGGCTCCACGGAAAGGTTGTGTACATTGTCCCTATAAAAAGACTTCACCACAGCGAAAGATTCTGTGTAAACTTACTCCACTATCAATAAGGCAACTATCCACGTCCTCATTATAAAAATGTGCCTCGCATTGGTGTATTAAGGAAAGTGTCTGTTTGAATGAATATAATTTGAAAATATAGGCGATGACTATAAAAGAGAGCTGTAGATCCTGGAACAAAAATCTTATTCTTCAACGTTTTATGAGAACGATAAGTAAAAATATGTCTAACCTTCAATTTTTTAGTTCTGGTGTGCCGCCGAATTCTGAAAAGAATATAAGTGTCCGCAAGTGAAAAAGGTTGCGACGCACTGGTATATACAATGTCTTTAGCTTTCTTTGTTGGGTGGGGGAGCATATATGAAGAGCTGTGGGTTTCCTACTCTAGAACAGCCTACATACAATTGACAATGTGAGAAACAGACCTCTTCTAGATGCAGACCGACAACCTGCAGTGTTTTACTTTGGGACTTGTTACTGGTCATTGCGTAACTGACTCTCACTGGGAATTGCAATCGTTTGAAACGAAAGGGACGTCTGCTGGTACTAGCGCTATTCTAGGTATAAATACGATGTCTCCCTTACCACATCCAGTGAGGATCTTTGCTTCGAGATAGTGTGAGATATAGAGACACAGAGAAGGACGTTTAGATAGAGAGAAAGCAGAGGTCCGGAGGCGACATCAAAGGAATAAGTGTAATGTATAAACTTAGAGAAAGTTGGAAGTGAATTGAGTGATAGGTGGAATATCTTTTCACTCTGTAAAAAAGCATTATGGTGAAATAAATAGTACATGGTTTGCTAGAAATAGGAGCCAATACGCCACCAACTCGGCTCCCCACACATACACACACACATCCCTGCATTCCGTTTTCGGGAAATAAGTGCACAGTCATCTGCGGAATGGTCCAATTAGTTTAATTGACACGAAAATCCTGAAATATTATCAATTTTATTTAGTGTTTCAGCGGTCAACGTACAAACAAACAAACTTTGCTTTTTATAAGGATATATATATATATATATATATATATATATATATATATATATCCTTATACAAAGGTTATGGTCACTGTCCCTTCCTCCAGACTTAGAAAATAAAGAAAAATACATTAGTGTATGTTATACACAATCTGAATTACAAACACACGCGCGCACACACACATACACATGTATGTATGTGCATATGTGTGTGTGTACGTGTGTGTACATATTTATGTACATATACATGTGTTTGTGTATATATATATATATATATATATATATATATACATACGACAAGCTTCTTTCAGTTTCCCTCTACCGAATGCACTGAAAAGGCTTTGGTCGGTCCAAGGCTATAATAGAAGACACATACCCAAGATGTCACAGAGCGGGACTGAACCCAGAACCATGTGGTTAGAAAGCAAGCCTCTTGCCACACAGCCACGACTCAAAGGGGAAAAAAATGTCTAGTGCTTTAACGCTTATGAGAGATGCACCTACGCACATAGAACCAGATGCTATTTTTTGAGACTTTTTTTTTTATGTGAAAAAAAATTTGCATCTTATATTGCCATCAAATGCGACAATCAACAACTACAACAACGATTTCATCTACATCAAGTATCTAAAAAGCCTTATAAGCGATATCTGTTCTGTCCCTCAAATTCAGTTGACTATGTAATGGAAAGAAAACAAAAATAATTCACATACTTGCACGCACAACATAGAAGCACTTCCATAAACAAATATTAGTAAATAGAAGCGTGTACACGCTCACTCACGCGCACACAAAAATGCACATATCCATACAAGTTGAGCACAAAAACACGCAAGAACACTATCACCTATACATGGATACATACATACATACATACATACATACATACATACATACATACATACATACATATATATATATATATATATATATATATATATATATATATATATAAAATTTTGAAAGGGTAGTGTGTCAAAATGATCACATCAAAATATCATTTGGATTTTCTTATGCATTTTTTTAAACGTTTCGCTGCTTATTTGTCTTCAGTACTTTCTGTGATATGTTTATGTAAACAAAATATAAGTTTTCCCACAACTAAATATATGTTATTTCAGCAAAAACAAACTTCATCTTTTCTCAAATCATAGATATGCTGTTGGAGCACTATATGTATGTCTGTGTGTGTACGTTTGGGTGTACTTGCATGAGTGTCACAAAATATCACACATATGTACATACCGCTCGCGCGCGTGGTGTGTGTGTAACTACATTTGTCACAAAATATAATATCCATGCTAGATATATATTTTGTCATATTACGCGTATATATATATATATACATATATATATATATACATACATATATATATATATATATATAT
The DNA here is from genome assembly GCF_046866305.1 of Octopus bimaculoides. Classification (NCBI taxonomy): domain Eukaryota; kingdom Metazoa; phylum Mollusca; class Cephalopoda; order Octopoda; family Octopodidae; genus Octopus; species Octopus bimaculoides. The sequence continues at coordinate 6,237,008 of NC_142932.1, read as the reverse complement.
ATATATATATATATATATGTATATATATATATATATATATATATATATATATATATATGCTATATAAAGCCAAGATTAATTCTAATGCATCTCAGTCCGGCGATGGCTTATCTAGTCGAAAATTCGAAGCCACTGTCAGCACCATTGTTGTTTAAGAATATACCTGTACTCTACAAAAGTATAGAGTAACCCCTCAGAGTACTGTAAAATTGTTTTTAGTATAACTATGTAACTAAACATAAAAACAAACATTAACACACACACACACACACACATACATATATATATATATATATATATATATATATATATAGTAGACTTTTCCGTCGAAGACGACGTATGAACGTTCAGCTTTTGCAGAACGACTTGCACAAATGATTTATTTATAGTGATCAAATACTTGTGCTGCACATTAGCTCACTCTGTCCATCAGATCGACGTTGTCTGAACAGGTGCTCTGTGTGTCACGCGTCAAAGTGATCGCAGAGCAACGTGAGATGAATTGTTTTGCTCAAGAACACAAAGTGTCACCCGCTCTAGGAACCGAAAGCACGCTCTCGCGATCGTGAGTGAAATACCCTAACCACTAAGCCATGCGCCCTCATATAATATATATATATATATATATATATATATATATATATATATATAGAGAGAGAGAGAGAGAGAGAGAGAGAGAGAGAGAGAGAGAGAGAGAGAGAGAGAGAGAGAGAGAGAGAGAGAGGGAGTGTGAGAGAGAGAAAGAAAGAAAGAAATAAAGAAAGAAAGAAAGAAAGAAAGAAACGTGTATGTATTCATGAATATGTAACAAAATGAGTGTGTACGTGCGGATATATATATATATTCGTGTGTGGGTGTGTGCGTGTGTTGTGTGCGCGCGCGTGGGTATATGTATATATGTATGTGTTACATACTAATATACATAGTATTTTGTTATGATTCATTGCCTTTAAGTAGCATATTGGGTAACTGTTTTTATCATAACCTCGCATCGACCTGAGCCTTTTTCTTCTCATCGGATAGACGGAAACTGTGACGAAACCAATAGGAATACGTGAATATTATACGTATTTACACATATATAACATACATATGTAAACGTATGTGTGTGTGTGTGTGTGTGTGTGTGTGTGTGCGTGTGTGTGTGTGTGCGTGTGTGTGAGTGTGTGTGTATGTGTGTGTGTGTGTGTGTGTGTGTGTGTGTGTGTGTGTGTGTGTGTGTGTGTGTGTGTGTGTGTGTGTGTGCATTACATGCATGTACATGTGTTGTATGTATAAGTGTTTGAAAAACAATTTTCGCATGAGGCAGGGTCATATAACTTTACGAAGTCTGGGAACGGCCTGTTCATATTTTGATGGAATAATGGTATATTGGAATGAGAGAATAAAAATATGATGGAATTACAGTCACCATAGGAACTACATAATAATGGAATCGGAGGATAATGAAATCATCCTGCTATATAAAACACCATTAGAAGACTTGGAATTGTTTTAGAGTGAAAGAGTATTTTATGGACTCGAAATAGATTTTAGTATTTACTTCGTAGACAAGGCTTTATACACGTAACACTGTGTATGCATATGTGTGCGCGCGTACCTTTGTATGTGCTTGTATGTTCGTATACGTGTGTCTGTATGTGGGGGTGCACGAACGAGTATGAGTATAGGTGTATAAATATCTGTTTGTAACCTTACGTTTATGTATGTTTATATTTATATGTGTGTGTACATTCATATATGTATATGTAAATGTATGTGCGTGTGCTCGTGTGCGCGCATGTGTTTTCGTGTATGTGTGTGCTCATGTGTGTATGTGTGTGTGTGTGTGTCTTTTGCTCATAACACACAACGATATACAAGTGTTAACTAAAAAAAAGCTCTCAAAATATGGAGAATGAAATATATTTTTACGAAGAAAAGAGAGGCTGTAAGTTCGACGTTTGGCCGATGGCTGGCTTAGCCAGGCTGTATGTACATGAGTGTATGTGTGTGTTAACTGTTTTTGTTGTAGCTTGTGTGTGTCTGTATAGTGTCTACAGATTCTTCTGTTCCACACATTCACGTTAATAATCATGGATTTGAGCACATCGATCTTCAGAAGACATTCTCAATAATCGGATACAAAATTCTGCTGATGATCGTTATATCCAAGGACCTGGATACTAGTAACGAAAAACTAAAAATAACTAAAATTACTGGCACATCCTATACGTAGCTACCAAAACGGACACATCTAAATATGCACACCTGCTTACAAAGTTCCACATGCATTAATAAATTTTAATCAATAGCATAACCCACAATTTAATCAATAAAGTTTCTCCAGAACACCTCTCCATAACAACCCACCCTAAAACCTACTTACCACTACACTCAAACCCACATGCCCAAGGAAGATTTTAACTCAACAGAGACTATATAAAGACAAGATTGACTTCAATGCATCGCAGTCTGACGATGGCTTAACTGGCCGTAAAAAGTGGGGAGAAGGTTTAACGAATGAGGTGTTAGCTTAACACTTCAATGGGAAAAGAAAGTTCTGTAGCGTTTCGGACGTTAGTCCTTCATCAGAAGAAAGAGGAAAGCATATAGGGAATGAAAATAAGAAGCAGTGAAAGAAAAAAGGGGGAAGGGTTAGAACCCAGATGGAAATGCTGTCCTATGAGAGTGTTCTAAAGGAAAAAGATGGCAGTATGTAGATGCAAGTATAGTTCCGAGCAAAAGAATATTTTGGGGAGGTATTTTAAAGTAGTGTATATATGTGCGTAAGGTGTACAAGTATGAACGTAGGTTAGTGAGACGTGATACGTTGTGTGTGTAATTCTTAGACGGTGGTATGAGATCATCTATGTGAGAAGATGAGAGCGTGTGCGACTGTAAGAGAAAAAGATACTGGTAAAGCAAATTAATTAGGAATACCAACGTGGTGGGTGCGATAGATGTATGTGCGAGTGTATAATAAAGATGCGGAGGAGTGTGAAATGTTTTTTTCTAGAAAGAACAGCGTTTAAAATAACATCCGAAAAAGAAACAAAGAGAGGAGTAAATTTATGAATTATGTGAACGAAGGAAAATATTAAAAATTGGTAAAAATATTACACGATACCGGTAACACGTCCGGAGTGTTTGGTGGAGTGCACAAAAATAGTAAGAAATCTTTGTGTGTGTGTGTGTGTGTGTGTGTGTGTGTGTGTGTGTGTGTGTGTGTGTGTGTGTGTGTAAATTCCAACTATATGCATATATAATTAGAATAATGTGGCAAAATGAATTTCCAAATCGATCAGGTACACACCCTTTAGCATTACATGCATTTCAGTGTGGAAAATATATACCGTGTATTCCACATCAGCATATCGTGCAGTGGGGTCATGAATATAATATATTTATATATATTTAGATAGAAATATACAAAATATATAATAATAGAAATTAATAAAAGTTCAGTTATTGGGATTTCAATCAATAGATTTGTGGATATTCCATTTCAGATAATGCAAAAAGAACATGAGTATTTATGATGGAAAACTCATGATGTTTATATGCACATCAAGAAATAATACATGAGGATAAAACCAGTACAATAGCAGGGTATAAAATATACTACCTTAATTAGCCCTTACTTGAGTTAAAATTATAATTAGAAAAGGACTACACATGTTTCTGCATTAGAAGATCAGAATATATGTAATCATCAGATTTATAATTCTACCAACACATCTTCAGGTTCATTTTTCAAAATATTGTTCAGCTATTTTAAATCATCATTAAAAAAAACTTACTCTAATCGCCATTTTGAATGACATCTTGACCCTATCACAAGTGGATATATATCTTTATTTTTTACATTTAATCACAGATCTCTTCATTCTGATTTATAATTTTACATTTGACATTCTGAGTTAATTTATATTTATAATTTATAATTTTAATTTTTTAATTCTTAATTCTGTAAAGTTTATTTTTAATTTTCAATTTTTAATTTAATGCTTAATTTTTATGATGATTTAAAATAGCTGAACAATATTTTGAAAAATGAAGATGTGTTGGTAGAATTGTAAATCAGATGATTACATAAATTCTGATCTTCCAGCACAGAAACACGTGTAGTCCTTTTCTAATTATAATTTTAACTCAAGTAAGAGCTAATTAAGGTAGTATATTTTATACCCTGTTATTGTACTGGTTTTATTCTCATGTATTATTTCTTGATGTGCATATAAATATCACGAGTTTTCCATCATAAATATTCGTTATGTCCTTTTTGCATTATCTGATATGAAATACCCACAAATCTATTGATTGAAATCCCAATAACTGAACTATTATTAATTTCTGTTATTATATATTTTGTATATTTTTATTTAAATATATTATAATTATGACCCCAATGCACGATATTTACATATGGTTGCATATACATACATACATACATACATACATATATATATATATATATATATATATATATATATATATATATATATATATATATATATATATATATATATATTAGACCCCCTTCTGTCATCACTGACCATGGGATTGCACCTAGAAAGTTACCCTCCCAGGCACAAGTCCGGGCATGGTTGATTTATGGAAGACCAGCAGTCGCCCATGTATACCAGCCTCCCCTCTCCACGCCACCGCTGTTATCCAAGGGAAAAGCAAAGGCCGATATAGCTTGGCACCAGTGACGTCGCAACTCATTTCTACAGCTGAGTGAATTGGAGCAACGGGAAATAAAGTGTCTGGCTCAAGAACACAACACGCAGCCCGGTCCGGGATTCGAACTCACAACCTCACGATCGTACGCTCGACGCTCTTACCACTGAGCCATGCGCCTTCACACACACACACACACACACACACACACACACACACACACACACACACACACACACACATATATATATATATATATATATATATATATATATATATATATATATACATGTATGTGTGTATATATATATATATATATATATACATGTATGTATATATATATATGTATATATATGTATGTATATATATATATATATATATATATATATATATATATATATATATATATTTATATATATATATATATATATATATATATATATATATATATATATATATATATATATATATATATATAGATTATGTATATATATATATATATATATATATATATATATATATATATATATATAGATTATGTATATATATATATATATATATATATATATATATAGAGAGAGAGAGAGAGAGATTATGTATATATATATATATATATATATATATATATATATATATATATATATATAGATTATGTATATATATATATATATATATATATATATATATATATATAGATTATGTATATATATATATATATATATATATATATATATATATATATATATATACATATATGTATATGTATATATATATATATATATATATATATATATATATATATATATATATATATATATATATATATATATATATATATACATGTATGTATATGCAACCATATGTAAATAGTTTCACATATAGATACAAATACATGTATTCAGGCCTGGTTATAATACTATGCTTGATTGTGTAAGAAAATATGACATCAGCTTTACAAACTAATATATGTTAATATATCCATGTATCATACTAGTATACTTACATGACACGGTTTTCAGGTTGTATTTTGTTTTTGTTGTAATTTACATTGTACCATACCATGTGCATACAGCTGCATTACCTATGTATTAATTATATGTATGAAGGAGTATGACAATAGACATTAATTATGATAATATATGCGTTGTATTGTGGTTATGTACTACATTGCATGGCATGTAAGGCAAATAATGCTTTGTTATTCTAAAATACTTATCGTCCAGTTAGCTGCATTATGCGTGAGTTTATATATGTGTACGTGTGCGTGTGTGTATGTGTGTGTATTTATATGTTTGTATGTAAGCATGTATATTTGTATTAATGCATCTTTGTATATATACATGCATACGTACAATACATGTATGTATACATATGTGTATGTATGTATGCATGTATGTATGTATGCATGTATGTATTATGTATGTATGTATGTATGTATGTATGCATGTATATACGTATGTATGTATTCACACCCAGGGGGAGGTAAGCGAAAGGGAGACAAACACAGCTGACAGACACAAATAAACAGAGACTTTTTCCATCGAGCTATGAAAAAGATTCTATACAAACAAGAGGAGTGTTATATAAATATTACAACGAAAAAAAATTACCAAGAACTACAAATATATGCTTTGTCATATACATTATAAATGAATGTATATTATTAAAACAAATGCGGAATACAATAAATATATATTTGTTTCTCGCTTATCATGGAGTTCTTCAAGTGTTTGAAATATATCTGTCATACTCAGCAATTTTTTAACGTTATCTCTCTCGCTCGCTCTCTCTCTCTCTCTCTCTCTCTCTCTCTCTCTCTCTCTCTCTCTCTCTCTCTCTCTCTTTCTTGCAAACACTCACACACACACACACACACACACACACACACACACACATAAATATATGGATAGCTGCATACGTGCATATATATATATATATATATATATATATATATATATATATATATATATATATATATATATATATACATACATATATATATATATATATATATATATATATATATATATATATATATATCTGCATATATATATACACATATATACATATATGTACACATATGTGCATATATATATATGTGTGTGTGTGTGTGTGTACATACGTACGTACATACATACATACATACATACATACATATGCATACATGCACACATACTCATACACAAAATGTCTTTTTTTTTAATCACTGCAATAATATGATTGCACATGGCCTAGTAGTTAAGCTGCTAGAATTACTATCATCACAAGTTAGTAAGTTCATTTCCCCGACCGGGTGATGGTTTGCCACTTGGGTAAGGCACTGCTTTTCATGTGTGCAGGAGTGTGCGTTTGATTTCACAGAGAAAATGAAAAATACTGAGTATGCAGAAATAGAGTAAATAAAACAGTACTGCTATTACTCACGGCAGTGACTCCGAGTTTCCTGATACCTTATACGCATCATGTATAGCATTAATGTATGAAAGAATATAATTATGAAGATGTACACAGCATTTTTTATGCATGCCTTTTCATAAATATTGTGATATACAAAGTTTCAGTAACCTGGTATGCTAACGATATATGTGTA
>NC_142932.1:6217253-6224753 GCF_046866305.1 Octopus bimaculoides | reverse complement strand
TCTTTATTGCCCACAGGGGGCTAAACATAGAGAGGACAAACAAAGGGATTAAGTCGATTACATCGACCCCAGTGCGTAACTGGTACTTATTTAATCAACCCCGAAAGGATGAAAGGTAAAGTCGACCTCGGCGGAATTTGAACTCAGAACGTAACGACAGACGAAATACCGTTAAGCATTTCGCCCGGCGTGCTAACGTTTCTGCCAGCTCGCCACCTTTTGTGTGTGTGTGTGTGTGTTGTGTGTGTGTGTGTGTGTGTGTGTGTGTGTGTGTGTGTGTGTGTGTGTAGTATGGTTTTCCATTAGGCTTAATATTTGCAAGAAAAACATGCATCATTCAGACATACATCCATAAATACATATATACATATATGTAAGATATTTGTTTAACACATGGTATAAATAGTAAAGCCTAAACAAACTTTCTTGATTTATCTATCGGCTAGCTACACAAATCCAGTGTACACATTAACAACAACAACAACAACAATAATGATAATAATAATAATAATAATAATAATAATAATAATAATAATAATAATAATAATAATAACCTTTCTACTAGAGACACAAGGACTGGAATTTTGAAGGAAGGGACTAGTAGCTTAAATCGACCCCAGTGTTTCACTGGTACTTAATTTATCGATCTCGACGGATGTTGAACTCAGAACGTAAAGACGGACGAAATACCGTTAAACATTTTGCTCGGCATGCTAACGATTCTGCCAGCTCGCCGCCTTTAATAATAATAATAATAATAATAATAATAATAATAATAATAATAATAATAATAATAATAATAATAATAATAATAATAATAAAGAGTTAGAACCAGCGGAGAGCTACAAATACCTAGGGGTAATTGAAGGGGACAATATCAAGCACTCAGTGATGAGGGAAAGGATCAGAAGAGAATGTTATCGCAGGGTGAGAGCAATACTGAAGACAGAGCTGAACGCGAGAAACAGGATCGAAGCGATCAATGCTCTAGCCATACCAGTCGTGACTTACAGTTTCAACATCGTTAACTGGTCAATTACTGAAATATGTAATGTTGACAGAAAAATACGAAAACTGTTGACAATGCATAGAATGCACCACCCTAAGGCAGATATAGAACGTCTTTATCTGCCAAGAAAAGAGGGAGGTCGAGGACTACTACAGCTGGCATTATCAATGAAGGTAGCCACAATTGGCCTAGACACCTATATGAAAAACTCTGAGGACTGGATGCTAAAACTTGTCTTAAAATATGAAAGCAAGAAAGCATCTTACTCAGTAACAAAACAGGCAAAGGAATATCTAAGTGAATTCCAATTGCAACAAATTCAAGAATTAGACGAACTAGAAACACCTACAGAAAAAGCTAAGCGCTTGAAAACCCGTGCTAAAATTGCTGCCTTAGCTATTATGACTGAAAAATGGCATGGAAAACCTCTCAATGGCAAATACCCAAAGAGAGCGAATAATGCAGATATTGACAAAGCCCTTACCCACCAATGGTTAATGGCCTCTGGATTGAAATCAGAAACAGAGGGGTTTATCATAGCAGCCCAAGATCAATGCCTACCTACAAAGAACTACCAGGCCAACATATTAAAGAACGGCAGCTCCCCATTATGTCGTATATGCCAACAACAAAATGAGACCATCGATCATGTTGTCTCCATGTGCAGTCTGCTTGCGCCTACAGAGTATCTCAACAGGCATGATAGAGCTGCACAATATATTCACTGGGTAATATGCAAAAACCTGGACTTGCCCCATGATAAAAACTGGTGGGAACACAAACCAACCCCAGTACTTGAAAATGATCACATTGCACTCCTCTGGAACTTCACCATTCAAACTGACAGAAAGATAGACGCAAATAGGCCAGACATCATACTGAAAGACTTCAGACAAAAATCATGCCTCCTCATTGATATGACTGTCCCAATTGATATAAACGTATCTGTCAAGACCTACCAAAAACTGAGCAAATATAAAGATCTTGAAATAGAAATTAGCAAAATGTGGAATCTGAAGACGAAAACAATACCTATTGTCATAGGTGCCCTGGGAATGACAGCGAAACGGGCTGATTACTACCTAGCTCAGATACCAGGAAACCCCAAAATGGCTGAAGTCCAAAAGATAGTGCTCATGGGAACTGCCCATATCCTACGTAAAATACTGTCTATGTGATCTCAAATTTTAAAGCAAACATAATTTTCTTATGGTTTCTTAAACATTCACTTGAACAAAACTGTACAAATCCAAATATATGGTACCCTAGGCATAACACCTACATGAACTTCTAACTTGTTGTCTCTTGAGGTCTCTGGGTGAGACTTGGATCCAACTTGTACAAATGCAAAACAAAAGTCAAACATAAAATAATAATAATAATAATAATAACAATAACATCTGGGGGCAAGAAGTTTCCCACAACCACGGTACTGAGTGGATTCATTCCGTAAGATCCGAACTCTGCCTCCTGGAGATTACACGACAGGACCATGTACGCATAACAACGGAAGATGTCATTGCACAGGTAGCAAAACTGCCAAACTGGAAAGCCGCAGGACCTGACTGAATTCAAGGCTAGTAACTCAAATGGTTTAGGTCAACACACAAGAGAATTGCGTTGCAATTAGGCAATTGCTTACAGAGTGGTGTAGTTCCGGAGTGGACGGTAGAGGGAAAAACAACATTGTTAATGAAAGATCGGTCAAAGAGCAATGAAGTTGGCAATTACTTGTCTTAACCTCCTGTGGAAAATATTAGCAGGTACCCTCGCGGGGACCCTATATACGTTCCTTGCAGAAAACAATCTTCTGCCAGTAGAACAAAAGGGAGGCCGAGAAGGATCCAAAGGCAATAAGGACCACCTTGTGATAGACAAGGTTATAATGAAGAACTGTAAACAGTACCAAAAAAACTTATGTATGGTCTGAGTATACTTCAAAAAGGACTACGACATGTTGCTGCATTCGTGAGCTTTGGAAACACTCGACATGTGTAGACTAGCTGAGAACGTGTGTGCACTGATTAAGAACAGCATGCCTAGTTGGAAAAAGAAGTCTTTCATGTAACAGCCAGCACTTAGCCGAGGTAACAATCAAAAGAGGTATCTTCCAGGGAGACTCTTGTTCACCTCTGTTATTTGATATACCCTTGATCCCACTTTCTGTAGCCCGACGCAAAGTCAACGCACACTATGAGCTGAGGAAAAATGGACCTCATCTCAACCACCTTCTCTTAATGGATGGTTTAACACTGTTCGCAGAAACAGAGCCTGAAATGGAGAGGCTGGTTGAGAATGTGCAAATGTGCAGCAAGGATATAGGGATGGAGTTCGGTATCTTGAAGTGTGCGGTGCTTACTTTGAAACGGGGGAAAAGAGTAAATTTTAGGGGCATAGAATTGCCAAACGGAGAGAGAATGGAAGACCCGGATGATGATGGGTGCAAGTAGCTTGGGATCCTGAAGCTGGATAATATCTTGCATTAAGAAATGAAAGACAGAAATGAAAGGCATATTTCAAACGCCTTAAACCTCTCTTGAAATCAAAATTCAACTCAAGGAACCTTGTGACTGCCATCAACATATGGGCGGTTGCTGTAGGCCGCTATAGTGCATCCATCCTGAAATGGACACAGGCGGAGATTAACCAACTCGACCGCACTACACGAAAAACAATGACAATGTATGGTGCCCTCCACCCTAAGATGAATGTACATAGGCTCTACATGAAGAGGGGTAAAGGTGGGCGTGGGCTGATTAGCGTACGGGAGTGCATCAACAGTGAAAGAAGAAACATGACAGAATATTTGGTAAACAGCAAACAAGACCTGCTACAGTATGCTGCTAATGCAGAAGGATTTAACAAAAATGGACTTGAGAGTGCTCATGAATTCCAATCAAGAACAGCCATCGAGAGAGAAGAATCCCTACTCCGCATGGAATTATATGGTCGGCTCCACCGTGAAGCCAACAAATTAAAAGAGAATAGTACTCTTCTTTTAATTTTGACTCTATATCTTCTGAAGGAGTTACTTCAATCCTTTATATATTAACCAAAATGAAATAGATTGACAAAATTATTTTTTTAACCTGTGAAGACACACGAGATGTCGAAATATCGTTCACTAGATGACAATGGCACTCTTCTTTTAATAATAATAATAATAATAATAATAATAATAATAATAATAATAATAATAATAATAATAATAATAATAATAATAATAATAGTAAAAACAACAAGAATAACAAGAACATCAACAATAACAACAACAACAAGATCAATAGTATATTCATATTTCTTTCACTCTTTTTCAGATCCTCAAATGTTTGCCAAAATTGGTGACGGTGAGTTTTTGATTTGTTTTTTAATTTGCGTTGTTTTTTTTTCTTCTTTTCGTATTTTTACCAGAAGTGGGGCCTGTATGTTATTGTTGTTTTTTTCTTATCTTATATGTATTTAATGAAGTGAAATATGAATAGTTTTCATTTAACACCTTCGATATTGATGAATGTTTTTCAAATTATTTCTGAGATTTACAGGACTAAATTCTTTCATTATTCTTTTGCTAGTTTCAATCTTTGGTTTCCGGTAGCCGTGTTGTGGCCCGGATTTCGAGTGTTTTGTAGAGTGTTTTGTAGAGTATAACGAACCCCAATACGATACAATTCTATGCATACATGTACATATATGTAAATTTATAGGTATGAGTTTATATATGTGTATACAGTCAGACAGACAAGCAGGCAGACGGATAGACGGGCGGGCGGACAGACAGAGGAGCAGACAGTCAAACAGATAGAGAAGCAGAGAGCCAGACAAACAGACAGACAGACAGACAGACAATCGGACAGGCAGGCAAACAGACAGACAGACAGACAGACAGACAGGTAGGCAGACAGGTAGACAGATAGATAGGTAGGTAGGTAGGTAGGTAGGTAGGTAAAGAGGTAGGTAGGTAGGTAGGTAGGTAGGTAGGTAGGTAGGTAGGTAGGTAGGTAGGCAAGTAGATAGGTAGATAGGTAAGTAAGTAGGTAGATAGATAGATATATAGATAGATATATAGATAGATATATAGATAGATATATAGATACATACATACATACATACATACATACATACATACATACATATATACATACATACATACATACATACGACGAATTACCACTCAATTACTGTCCAACAAATATCATCGCAAGGCAAGTATTGGTCTTTATGAGACTCTGATAGAAGACATTTGCTCAGAGTGCTACACAGAGGGTTCGAAACTTGATCCACGTGATTGCGATGCGAACATCTTAACCATATAGGCATGCCTAATCCCATGGAGATATATATACATATATATTCCAGAATATTCTCAATTACACCCTTTAATATATATATATATATATATATATATATATATATATATATATATATATATATATATATATATATATTGCTGTAGTGTGAGCGTGTTGTAGTATCTATGAACGAGAAAAACTATAATATAAGTATGTAATTGTTGTTGTTTAGTTCAAGGTTAATTCTGGCGAAGTAGATCGATAAGATGATCGGCTTAGATGGATCAATAGAACGTCGGACAAAATTCCTAATGATATTTAATAATGACATTTTAGCATCTGACTTCAAATCCTTCCGAGGTCGAGAAAGTAAGGCCCAAGTCAAGTACTGGGGTTCGATATATAAAACTCCTGTACTGCATTTTGGATTAAACGAAGACAACTCAAAATATTCTAGTTGTGACCGTCTGGTTCCCTCGGCCTACGTTAACTAATGTGTTCTGAGTTATTTTCTAAGCTGTCAGGTCATCCCATAAGTTCTGTCCGAATTTTGAATAAAGAAAACAAGTGATCAAATGTTATATTTAATTGAAATTTAATCATCAATGTACTTTCCCTGATTATTTATGATTTCCTTCCATTATTTACAAGCTTTTTAATCCCATCAATGTAAAACTCATTTGGTTTCAAAGCGAAGAACTCTGAAATGTCAGTTTCGACCTCCTCCTGGCTTGCGAAAGTTATGTCCCCCAAATGATTCTGTTAACTACGAAACAAATGGTAGTTTAAAGGAGCAAGCTCGGGAGAATAAGGTGGATGAGGATTTTTTTTCCCAACCAAGCTCTTCGATCTTCTGTGATGTGATCTTTGCAGTGTGGGGTCGCGCATTGTCCTGATGAAATATCACTCCTTTTCGGTTCACTAAAGCGGGTCTTTTTTTCTTCAAAGCTTGGTTCAAACGCTCTAATTGCTGACAGTAGACTTGAGCATTGATTATCGCATTAGGTGGTAACAATTCAAAGTGAATTACTCCTTTGTAATCCCACCAGAAGAACCATTTTCCCATGAAGTTCCCTTCTCGGTTGTGGTTGAGCGTTTTCCCTTTTACCAAGGCACTGTTTACACCGTTTAACATTTCGATAGAAGATCCATTTTTCGTCACCAGTTACAAGTCTATCCAAAAAGGGTGAAATGAGTTCGCGAGAATGGAGAGAAGAGCAGATGTCAACTTCGGGATTTGCGGTTGCTTTCGGACAATTCATGAGGCATCCATTTTCCAAGTTTAGGAACCTTTCCAAGTTGTTGAAGATGACGATGAACAGTTGTATGGTTCGAACTAAGCTTTATTTCCAATTCTTCAACTGATAATGCAGGAGTTTCTTCAAGTAATGCCTCAAGGAGCTTATCATCAAACTCAACTGGACGTCCTGTTCGATCTTCATCCTCAAGGCTAAAATCTCCACTTCTGAATTTTGCAAACCATCTTCTGCAAATTCTTTCATTCAAGCATTCTTTCCATAAACTGAGTGTATGTTTCGAGTCGCTTCGGCTGCAGAGTTTCCTTTCTTGTACTCATAAAGCATTATGTGCCTCAAATGCTCTTTGGATACTTTCATGTAAAAGCACCCACTACACTCTCTGAGTGGTTGGCGTTAGGAAGGGCATCCAGCTGTAGAAACTCTGCCAAATCAGATTGGAGGCTGGTGTTGCCATCCGGTTTCACCAGTCCTCAGTCAAATCGTCCAACCCATGCTAGCATGGAAAGCGGACGTTAAACGATGATGATGATGATGATGATGATGATGATGATGATGATGATGATGATGATGATGATGAAAGGGTTTTAATCAAAGAAATTTTAATTCTATTATTCTGTAAAATAATATTTAATTAGTTTAAATGTACACAAATGCATAAAAATAATTTTTAATTCCATTAGACATTCTAAAATACTATTAAATTTCATTCAATTTTTAAAAAGGTAAAATCGGACAGAACTTATTGGATGACCTGATAATAGGGCTTGAAATTTAATGATTATATACAGGCACTTTAGGAGGCTTGTTTTCTGTTGTTGTTGTTTATCTCCAAACGTCCCTCATCGACGGGTAGATCTATAGTCAAGAATAATCCAGTATTGATAATATATATTGCTTTTTATCTTTCTACGTGGCTGCTTGACCTCGTAGAACTAGTAGTCAA
>NC_142932.1:6194753-6212253 GCF_046866305.1 Octopus bimaculoides | reverse complement strand
AAAAGAGGAGCAACACGAACTTAGAACTCTTTAAGGTGGTTACAAACGCTAACCATCACCATTTCCTGGTGATTGTGCATTATCAACATGGCTAAGAATACAGCAAAAAATACTTCAGTCCACAACAACTACTTTTTACTGAAACAACGTGAGCAACAATGGATATATTGCTCCCACATTTAGAGCGGTACTGTTGTTTGTTACACATACAGGCATCCCAGACACTACATCCAAAACAAGAGAGCCATTCGGCTAATTAGCAGGAAGTCGTAAAACTCCCTGAAACTGTTACATAATCAGCGATAGAAAAAGACAAAATTATTGAAGGAATGTATCGTCGATCATCATGATTTAATTTTTCTTCTGTTTCTTACCTCCTCCTCCCATTATCGATAGCAAATATTCCCAGAGATTGCCGTTAATCAAACATGCCTCAATTCTGCAAGCATTTAATTAGCAGGTTTCGATCCCTTATCAGTAAAAAGTGATGTATAAAACTTGGAATCGACTATTGATAACCTCGTGAGAGTCGTTACTGAAAGATTTATTATTATTATTATTATTATTATTATTATTATTATTATATATATATATATATATATATATATATATATATATATATATATATACATGGTGCGGTGAATAAAGTGTCATCTAAATTACACAAAAATGAAAATAACACTGACATTTCATTTTAACAGATACATTTACCAAACTTACATAAAAATATCTAGAAATACTAGCGAGTAAATTTATTCAATAAAATCGCCATTGGCTTCAACCACGGCCTCCAGATGACTTCGGAATCTCCTACAACTCTTCTGGACGGTCTCCTTGTCTAAGTCGGTGAATGCTGCCATAATCCTTGCCTTCAGTTCATCTTTGGTGTTATAAGGAGTTTTGTTGGTCTCTCGTTCAACTGATCCCCACACATAATAATAATCAAGGGGGTTACAATGTGAGGTGTTAGGTGGCCAGGTATGTGTGTGTGTGTGTGTGTGTGTGTGTGTGTGTGTGTGTGTGTGTGTGTGTGTGTGACTGACTAAGCCCTCCCAGCCGGTGCCCCAGCACGACCGCAGTCCAATGACTGAAATCATTAAAAGCATGGAGATATTTGTGTATTCTCGAGTGAACCTGTGCGAGTATGTGTGTATGCGTGTATGTGTGTATGCGTGTATGTGAGTGTGGGGGTGTGCGTGTGTAGTATCAATCTTCCTCTCATTTTGATACTAGGGTTGTTTATCTTTGCGTTTGTTTGTGTTTTAGTTTACTTTTTTCCATCAGATTCATAGATAACAAAACATTAATCTTAAACTCAATATGAAAGGAAAATTAAATATACTACACTTCGTGTATGTACACGGATTAATTCTATTATCTGCAGACAAGTTTTGAGACGTGCTCACACAAACACACACAGACATATATATATATATATATATATATATATATATATATATATATATATATATATATATATACACTTCCTCATTATAGTTTCATGGAAATTCAATTCAAACATTTGTTCTTCAAAGTTATGTTTAATTGGCATAAGACATAAGGCTACGGGATATCTTGGGATAAAACGTCAAATCAAAATGTAGTTGTTTCATGTTGTGTGTACCGGATACAGTACAGAAGGTTTACAGGATCAGATGAAATACAGTGGATAATTGAATAAAATTTCAAATCGAATTAAGTTATTCAAAGTCGTATAGAATTGGTCATAGAATATGATGTTACAATAATGTTGAAATAAAATAAAAAGAATCCCTTTGTATGCGTATAATATAAGAGAGTTAATTTTATTTTCGTTTCATGTTCAACACTGTATATTAAATTATTAAGTCTCTCCTTAATGGAGAAAACTAAAATAAAAAGGGGTAAAAGCCCAGGTACTGAAATTAGAAGTGAAAGAGTAATACGGCATAACAACGACCTGGTGAATGTAAGTCACATTCTGAGCCATGAAATAAAGTCGTAAAGATGTTCATCAACATCAGAAATATGACCTCTACGTGGTCATTCGACCTTCAAGAAATAACTGCCAAAATTTCATCAGATTACATCCTACATCTTAAAAACGAAACATGCTGGATAATATTGTCAAGAGTATATTTTTGTTGGAAAAGACATGATGTTTTCATGGATTGAATGTGATACATAAAAGGTCGGCTTTATCAGAGCTTAACTAAGGTTAAACAACATAAATACTCTATGACTATTTATGCTGTTCAGGCCTAAGTAGCGGTCTTCATGCATAAATAGCCGAAAACTATTTGTCTGAAGACGTCGAAATGGCAGAGTCGTTTGAGCGTTGGATAGCATGCCTTACAGTTTTTCTTCCTTCTCCCTATGACCTGAGTTCAAACACCGCCGATGTCCACTTTGTCTTTCATATTTGCAGAATCGGTGAAAAAGTACAAATCTAAGGTGACTGATTTGGCGGAATCGTTAGAGGATCAAGTATGTCTTGATACTTATTCTGATGCTAAGCTGTACCGGCCTACGTCGATGGCCTTTTCTTTGGATAAACAATGGTGCAGTAAAGGAAGCAGTCTTTTGTTGTGTTACTGCTTGTATTGTGTGTTGAGTGTGTAATGGTTTGGTGTTCTGGCTTGCTGGTCGAAGCTTATTTCACTGTGTAAATGATGTATAGAGTGTGTCTTTTATTTGTGGGTTGTTTCGTTTAGGTTGTATTATTGGATTGATAGTGCCTTTCGTAGGATGCAGGGCTATTTTTCGGATAGCGTGTAGTATTGAGGATCCAGGTATGGCTTCTACATTTTTTTTCATATGTTCTTTTATCATGCCCAATACTCCGACTATTATTATTGGTATTGATTTTACCTTCATGCCCCACATTTTAAATACTTCAATTTCGAGGTCTTTGTACTTTGACAATTTCTCCACTTCTTTTTTGACAATATTTTGATCAGAAGGGACTGCAATGTTTATCTGTAAGCAGGTATTTTTTCCTCAATCCTTGACCATTATGTTTGAACGATTAGCTTTTATTTCTTTGTCGGTTTGAACCGGCATATCCCAAATAATTGTGGTCTAGTGGTCGTCTTGTATCTTGTTTGGCACATACTTATACCACCTGTTGTCAATTTTGATGTTGTAATGTTGGCATATTGTTCAGTGGATATAATTGCTTACTCTTTCGTGTCAGTATATATATTCAGACTTAGCAAGGACTGAGTAGCCCGAAATGATGTGGGCAACTGTCTCATTGTGCTGGTTGTACATTCTGCATTTGGTGTTGAAGCCTGTTTTCATTATTTTGCTTTTATAATTGTTTGTAGTCAGGCATTGGTCTTGTGCAACGAGAATCAGTCCTTCCGTTACGGCTTTTAGTCCAGAGCTTTGAGCCGTTCTTGGCCTTTACTTAGGCTCATCTCCTCTCTGTCAAACCTTGCAGGATATTGGCCATGAAGTGACTTTCTCTCCATTTGTTGGGTACCTTGTCTATTCCTGGAGTTTTCCAGTTGTTGGTACTCCTCAGTGTGTCCATGATCTCTTGGCTTGTGATGGTAGGTCATATCTGTTGTGTTCTTCCTTTCTTTTTCCCTATTAATCTACGGAACATTTTTGTTGTGTTTTTCTTTTTTCTTTTTTTGTTTGGTTTGCTCCATATTGTTTCCAAGTATGACTGAATCGCTGATGTTGTTGGCATTGCATCTATTGATATAATTTTTTTGTTGAACTTTCTATAAAAACTTTTTGTGTTTAATTTGAATTCTCTATCTTATTAGAAGAAGCGTTCCCGTTTTTCATACCTTTTTATGCGGCAAGTTTTTGCTACTATGCCGTTTAATTTTTCCTTTTATCTCTCAGGTATCTTCTTTAGTTTTTATGTTGTATTGTTTTGATTTATGGGTCTTTTTTATATTTTTCATATTTGATCCCGTTTTATTTTTATTATTATTATTATTATTATCATTATTATTATTATTATTATTATTATTATTCAGTAGTTTTATTTTTATAACGTGCTTTCACTTCACTACCGAGCGCAGCTCTGTGCGCCTTGGGTATGTGCTGTGGTTTGCTGTGGTGCTCTTATGTTTACTGTATTGAAAGTGTTTTGCGTAGAATGTGTGCAGTACCCAGTAGTGCAATTTTCTGTATGTTATATATATTTGTAAGTCCTGGTGTTTTTGTTATGTATTTGTCTGAATATTTTTTTATTATACCTAAGGCACCTACTATGATAGGAATTGTTTCTGTTTTTAGATTCCACATTCGAGTTATCTCTATTTCCAGGTCTTTGTATTTTGAAAGTTTTTCCATTTCTTTTAGAGAAACGTTGTCATCTGCTGGTATTGATACATCAATTAGAAAGCATTTTTTTTCTTCATGATCTTTGACAACTATATCTGGTCTATTTGCCTTAATTTCTCTATCTGTGTGTATTGGCATATCCCAGAGTATGGTTGCTTTCTCGTTTTCTGTGACCTTTTCTGGCGTGTGTTTATACCGTCTTTTTTCTGTTGCTATTCCATAATGTTGGCATAGCTTCCAGTGTATATAGGTCCCAGCTCTGTCGTGTCTGTGAATATATTCCTTCTTAGCCAGGACTGGGCAGCCAGAGATAATATGATTTATTGTTTCTTGTCGATCTCCACATATTCTACAGTTACTTGTTATATTTCTTTTCATTATGTGTTTTTGGTAATTTCTGGTGGGGAGGCTTTGGTCTTGTGCAGCAATTAAAAATCATTATTATTATTATTATTATTTTATGTTTGACTTTTGTTTTGCATTTGTACAAGTTGGATCCAAGTCTCACCCAGAGACCTCAAGAGACAACAAGTTAGAAGTTCATGTAGGTGTTATGCCTAGGGTACCATATATTTGGATTTGTACAGTTTTGTTCAAGTGAATGTTTAAGAAACCATAAGAAAATTATGTTTGCTTTAAAATTTGAGATCACATAGACAGTATTTTACGTAGGATATGGGCAGTTCCCATGAGCACTATCTTTTGGACTTCAGCCATTTTGGGGTTTCCTGGTATCTGAGCTAGGTAGTAATCAGCCCGTTTCGCTGTCATTCCCAGGGCACCTATGACAATAGGTATTGTTTTCGTCTTCAGATTCCACATTTTGCTAATTTCTATTTCAAGATCTTTATATTTGCTCAGTTTTTGGTAGGTCTTGACAGATACGTTTATATCAATTGGGACAGTCATATCAATGAGGAGGCATGATTTTTGTCTGAAGTCTTTCAGTATGATGTCTGGCCTATTTGCGTCTATCTTTCTGTCAGTTTGAATGGTGAAGTTCCAGAGGAGTGCAATGTGATCATTTTCAAGTACTGGGGGTGGTTTGTGTTCCCACCAGTTTTTATCATGGGGCAAGTCCAGGTTTTTGCATATTACCCAGTGAATATATTGTGCAGCTCTATCATGCCTGTTGAGATACTCTGTAGGCGCAAGCAGACTGCACATGGAGACAACATGATCGATGGTCTCATTTTGTTGTTGGCATATACGACATAATGGGGAGCTGCCGTTCTTTAATATGTTGGCCTGGTAGTTCTTTGTAGGTAGGCATTGATCTTGGGCTGCTATGATAAACCCCTCTGTTTCTGATTTCAATCCAGAAGCCATTAACCATTGGTGGGTAAGGGCTTTGTCAATATCTGCATTATTCGCTCTCTTTGGGTATTTGCCATTGAGAGGTTTTCCATGCCATTTTTCAGTCATAATAGCTAAGGCAGCAATTTTAGCACGGGTTTTCAAGCGCTTAGCTTTTTCTGTAGGTGTTTCTAGTTCGTCTAATTCTTGAATTTGTTGCAATTGGAATTCACTTAGATATTCCTTTGCCTGTTTTGTTACTGAGTAAGATGCTTTCTTGCTTTCATATTTTAAGACAAGTTTTAGCATCCAGTCCTCAGAGTTTTTCATATAGGTGTCTAGGCCAATTGTGGCTACCTTCATTGATAATGCCAGCTGTAGTAGTCCTCGACCTCCCTCTTTTCTTGGCAGATAAAGACGTTCTATATCTGCCTTAGGGTGGTGCATTCTATGCATTGTCAACAGTTTTCGTATTTTTCTGTCAACATTACATATTTCAGTAATTGACCAGTTAACGATGTTGAAACTGTAAGTCACGACTGGTATGGCTAGAGCATTGATCGCTTCGATCCTGTTTCTCGCGTTCAGCTCTGTCTTCAGTATTGCTCTCACCCTGCGATAACATTCTCTTCTGATCCTTTCCCTCATCACTGAGTGCTTGATATTGTCCCCTTCAATTACCCCTAGGTATTTGTAGCTCTCCGCTGGTTCTAACTCTTTTATGACATTTTGCTGGTCAAGGTTCACATTAGATGTATTTGTCATTTTTCCTTTGATAAAGATAGCTTTTGCACATTTATCAAGGCCAAATTGCATCCTGATGTCATCACTGAATTGTTTAACAATCGCTAGTAGGCCTTTGAGTTGTTGGTCATTTTTTGCAAAGAGCTTTAAATCATCCATGTAAATGAGATGATTTATATTTTTATCAAATATTTTATAACCATACTGTGCATCATTGAGCAATTTTGAGAGCGGTATTAGGGCTAGACAGAAGAGGAGTGGTGATAGTGAGTCACCCTGGAAAATGCCACATGAAATTCTTACATCTCCAGCATTTAGAGATTCATTGTCATTGTTCAACATCAGTGTGGTTCTCCATGATCTCATACTTACAGATAAAAAGTTTCGCAGAGTAGGAGCTATTTTATACATTTCCAGACATTTCCTAATCCAGCTATGTGGTAGGCTATCAAAGGCCTTTTTATAGTCTATCCAGGCTATTGACAAGTTTTTGTGTCGCTTGTGACAATCTTCTAAGATCATCTTATTGATGAGTAGCTGATCTTTACAACCATAAGATCCACGTTTACATCCCTTTTGCTCATTAGGGAATATGCTACTTTCTATTAAAAAACTATAGGTGTACTCGGTTAGGACAGATGTTAGCGTCTTATACATTGTTGTTAAGCAGGTTATGGGGCGATAATTTTTTGGTTCGTTTGTTTCCTCATTTTTTGGAAGCAGGAATGTTAAACCATTAACTAGCCAAGAGGGCATCAAACTAGGATTTTGCAAAACATCGTTGTAAAGTTTTGTTAGCAGTTCATGGCTTTCTGGGAAGGCATTCAACCAGAAGTTAGGAATTTTATCCTTTCCTGGAGACTTCCATTTGCTTGACCTCCTGAGAGCAGATCTTATATCTTCTACCCTGACCCCCTCCCACTTTTGCTCCTCTAAGGAGTCTAGGTCTGTAGCTATTCTATCAATCCAAGGGGCCTTTTCATTGTGTGTTTTATCTTCTGCCCAGATTTTATTCCAAAATTCTTGCACTTCTTCTTTTGATGGGACAGACTTTATTGTTACTGGTGTTTTCCCTATCTTCCTGTAGAAATTTTTGGGGTTATTTTTGAACATGTTATTATCTCGGAAGAATTTAACACGCTTTTCATACCTTGCTATGCGGGCAGCTTTAGCACATACCTTTTGCTTGATGGTTTCTATGGTGGCATCAATGTCAACTATGGTTTTCATGTTATATTTTTTCTTTAGTTTTTGGGTCTTTGTAGGTTTGATACTCTTGTCAAATTTAAGGTTTTTCAAACATTCTATGTCAGATCTAAGTAGCTTAATTTGGTGTTGAATGCGTTCTTGCCAAGAAGGCTTTTTGTGGGAGTGTTGTCTTTTTCTAATCTTTTCACCACATAGAATCGTTGAGATTCTTGCGGATGCATAGTACAGGTGGTTGAGATCTGTAATATCAACATCATTAGCTGAAATTATATCCTTAAGTGCAAGGCGGATTTTACCAATTATTTTCAGGTTTTGGTTAGAATTGCGAATTTTGGGGAGAGTGTCGCGTTCATTCATACTAGTTTCTTTAATTTTCAGCCATTCAATCATGATTTGATTTTTTAGATCATGTAGTTCTGTTGCGTCGATTTCTGTATGACTTCCTTCATCTATTTGATTTTCACCTGCCTTAGTGTTTATGGTTGGTTCAGAGAGTATTTTATTTTGCCTATCAGTTACCTTAACTCTTTCAATTATTACTGTATTTTCATCAGCCTTGGGCTGGTTTATAATTATTTCCTCTGTAGTATCTTCTTTAGCTGCAGTTTCATTCTTTTTATCCTTTACTGCTTGCTTAAATTGGTCAATCTCTACTTCAGTTAGTAATTTTTTTTTTATAATGTTTCTTCTGACGTTGGCAAGTTTATTACTGTCTATGTAGGGTCTTACTGCAAGGTGTTTCTGTCTCCAGTTTAAGTAGGTTTGTACAGTATTAGATTTATCTGTAGGGAAATATATGGCACGGTAGAAGGCTCTAAGAACTTCTTTATTATCTTCCCTAGACCATTTTTCATTCTTTTTCTTTTGGTTATTTGATGACGAGCATGGATGGCCATCTGTTGGAATATTCCGGTTGTGGGGTACTTCCAGCTCCTGTGTGTCGGGAAGATTTGAACCAGTAGCAGATTTCTCGTCTCGGATCTGGTTCATTATCCGAGTAAGTGGTCCTTTATAATCCGGTCTATGACCATTGCGGTTATTATTATTATTATTATCATTATTATTATTATTATTATTATTATTATTATTATTATTATTATTATTATTATTATTATTATTAGTATTAGTATTTTATGTTTGACTTTTGCTCCAAGTCTCACCCAGAGACCTCAAGCGACAAGTTAGAAGTTCATGTTGGAACTTCTAACTTATTATTATTATTATTATTATTATTATTATTATTATTTGAAGGCGGTGAGCTGGCAGAATCGTGAGCACGCCGATCAAAATGCTTTGCGGTATTTCGTCCGCCTTTACGTTCTGAGTTCAAATTGCACTGAGGTCGACTTCGCCTGTCATTCTTTCGGGGTCGATAAATTAAGTACCAGTAAAACACTGGGGTTGATGTAATCGACTGGTGCCTCTTTCAAAATTTCAGGCCTTTAGTAGAATGGATTATTATTATTATTATTATTATTATTATTATTATTATTATTATTATTATTATTATTATTATTACTGTTGTTGTTTTTGTTGTTGTTGTCGTTGTTAAATAGGATTAACACAAATTGTTTCTCTGGATATGCTTCATTCAATATCAGAAAATGTTATTACATAGACAGACAGACAGACAGACAGACAGACAGACAGACGGATGCGTGGATGGATTCATTCATTGAAATTTTAATATTTACAATATATTTTCAATTTTTTATATATTTTAGATGAATGTTTATATTCACTTTACCAAATGGATAGCGGAGAATATAAATTTGTTGACTGGTCTTATGAAAGACTTCAACACGAAGGCAAGTTACATCAATGGTGTACCGGTCCTCTGAAAACTGGTGACGACTATCGATTGAAGCAATACAAACGACGAGACAACAATATGGTGGCCGTCTTCACGCCATTGCATAGCTGCAAGCAGAAACTGGAGAAATTTTGCCGAGATTCGATGCCACCTTGTAAATACGTGGCCAGAGACGCAAAAGGAATCACTAACGATAAACTCCACGTTGAATGTTTGAAAGAGTTTACTCTTGGCGGCAGCATTCCATCAGGAATAAGAAACCAAAATGGTGGCCTTACTTTCTTGTGTCAGAAATTCTCGTCTAATACTTTGTTTGGAGATCTTTTCAAGAGAAAAACTGCCCATTTTGCCTCACTATATGACAGTTTCAGACGTGTTCCAACATTCTCTATGAGCAAACTTACAGCTATTGATAATAAGGGATGGCCACGAACTCCGTATCTAATTGAAAGAGGTAATGCTTGTTTGTTCAGTACACATTTTTTTAAGACTTCTCTTCGCTTTATTGTTTCTGTAAATTTCTTTTTCTGTAAATGTCGAGTATACGTCTATATGCACACATACGCACACACACGCACACACACACACACACACACACACACACACACACACACCTACACTCACACATAAATACATTCACAGATATTCATTTATGTATGTAATTGTATTAACCATTATCGTTGATAGATGTCTAGACACACACACTTACACACACACACACTTACACACACACACACTTACACACACACACACTTACACACACACACACACTTACACACACACACACTTACACACACACACACTTACACACACACACTTACACACACACACTTACACACACACACGCTTACACACACACACACACACTTACACACACTTACACACACACACACAGGTGTGTTTGTATATGCATGTATGCTCTGTCCATTTGTATAATATTTCTTGAATGTAGGAACGATGCTGACATCATTCCTGACTATGGGGGTGCGTGCGTGTGCATGTGTGTGTATGTGCGTGTGTACAGATATAGATGTTTGTGTGTGTGTGTGTGTGTGCTTCCCACCCACATGGTTCCGGGCTCGGTGCCACTGCGTGGCACCTTAGGTAAGTGTCTTCTGCTATAGACTCGGACCGACCAAAGCCTTGTGAGTGGATTTGGTAGGCGGAAACTGAAAGAAGCCCGTCGTATATATATGTGTGTGTGTGTTTGTATGTATAAATTTGTGTGTCTGTGTTTGACCCCCACCATCGCTTAACAACCGATGTTAGTGTGTTTAAGTCCCTGTAACTTAGCATTTCTGCAAAAGAGACCGATAGATATAAAGAAAAGTTCTGGGGTCGATTTGTTCGACTAAAGGCGGTGCTCCAGCATGGCCGCAGTCAAATGACTGAAACAAGTAAAAGAATATATATATAATATATATATGCATATATACATACTTACATGTGCATACTTACATCTATACGTGTATATATATATATATATATATATATATATATATATATGCATATGGGGGAACACGACGTCACGAAATGTGTACAACAAAAAATTACGAAGCACGAGTACATAGAACATGAATTATTCTTTCGAACGACGAAAGAGACAAATAGAAAACAAAACAAACAACATAAAGAACGACCCTTTATCAGTTGTTGGCTGTTTTTCTAGTCTCGTATTTCGAGCATTTAATAATCGATAAAACAGTTGCTCCCGCAAAACAACTTAAATAAAATTTGGGATTTTGCGGAGGGTCAAAATTGGTAACACAAACAGTACAGTGAAAACAAACTGTAAGTGCTGCTAAGCCTAAACAAGGTTGTGGTGGCGAACGCGTAAATCAAGCTAGGACATGAGACAAACAAGAACGCATCTTCCTTGTTCTAGCTACAACGGAGAGAAAGAAAGATGACCGATTTTCACGTGGGAGCCAGGTGAGCAAGGGATGAAGAGTGAGGGAGAGAGAGTGACAGAGTAATAGGATAGAATAGTGGGAGAAGGGGAGGTAAAAGAATAAGAGAGAGAAAGAGAGAAAAACGAAAGAGTGAAAAGATAGTGCGCATCAGAATTATTAAGATAAAACTTACTTGGAAGAGAATGCATGGCGTTCAATCATATAATAATATAAATAATATATATATATATATATATATATATATATATATATATATATATTAATAGTTATCGCCAAGCCAACATGGCAGTCCCAAAATTAGGACGAAAGCTGCCGTGAATTAGCTCCAAGAAGCCATCGCCTCTAGCTAGCTATGTGACACACGAAACCTGTGTCCTTTATAACCCCTGTTCGAAGGTTATAAAGGACACAGGTTTCGTGTGTCACATAGCTAGCTAGAGGCGATGGCTTCTTGGAGCTAATTCACGGCAGCTTTCGTCCTAATTTTGGGACTGCCATGTTGGCTTGGCAATAACTATTAATTTCCAGTACCGCTGCCGTAGTCTCCTTTAGAGAGACTTAGAAATATTAATAACTCTCTATATATATATATATATATATATATATATATATATATATATATATATGTATATGTATTATACACACAATATTTACAAACACACGGACGTACGCATATACATATAAAATTCGTTTTGATTGATACTTGCTAACTCTGGTTAAATATAACAGGTAAAACTTAAAGTCACAGTCGACTCGAATTTTATAATAAATTTCACTCTAGTTTCTGTATTGAGTCTTCCCAACAGAAAATGCTCAGTTATTCTTAAAATTGCTTTAAAGTATTTAAAGTAATCTTAATTTAGCATTTATGTACCTACGTATATAGCTATATATGTATATTTATCTGTGTGCATGCGTGTATGTGTGTGTTTATGTGTGTGTGCGTGTGCGTGTGCGTGTATGTGTGTGTACGCACACATTTATGAGTCTAATTTTTATAATATTTTCACGTCGTTTTTTTTATATTCTTTTCAGCTTTGATCGATAAACAAGCACGTGCATCCTGGTTTTACATTGTTCAATATCGTAAGAAAGGTCTGGCAGCTCTGAGTGAACTCGAAGATGAAATTCAGAACGATCAATGCGCCGTTGGCAAGTACCAGCCCCAACCGAGTGACTATGATTTCACCACCACCTATCGTATTGGTCATCTTCTACCTCCACAGTTGGCCGGTCACCAAATAGATACGAAGATTGCAGCATTCGCTTTAACGAACACAGTCCCAATGCATATGGACTTCTATAAAGAATGGAAAAAAGCAGCAAAAATGATAATTAAATATGCCGTGGATGTATGTGGTGTTCCTCAAATAGATGCAGAAAAAACAGTGACTGAGAGTACAGAACCAACGCAGTCATCAACAACTCCATTTACCACTATTGCTACACCTATGGCCACCAAATCAACCAACTCGGCCAACACCAGGAATATTGGCACTTCCGGTTCGCTACCCTCAATGATGGCAGATTCATCAGCGACTGAAGAGAAAGCTCAGAAGCCTCAACTATATCTTGTTGCTGGTGCCGTTCCTTCGGTGGATCCAGAAGTAACCATTGGCAATGGAGTTAACGTGCCAGACCTGATTTGGCTTGGAGGCTGTTGCGTCCGGGGTAACGAGACCAAAGGCTTTGCTGTCTACGGACAAAATGCTGCCGGAAGATTGGTCGGAGCGACATCCCTTCCTCAGCTTGAAATACTCTTGTCACAAGAGTATACGAAACACACTTCGAGAGCACATGCATTCAAAATAAAAATCTTTCCTGCATACCAAGGCCAGTGTAGTAAGGCACCAAATGATGACTCACTTAAAATAGCACTTTGATTTTCTACATCTTAACACCCCTAGAAGTGCAAAATATTCAAATATTTTATTGCAAATTTTTTAAAGCTTATTCTTTACTGTTTTTCTTTTATTTTTGCGGAAAAAATCTTGCAACTTTTTTTATTATAATTATAATTATTATTAATATTATCACTAATTGTTATACTTATTATCATTACTATAACTGTTATTCTTTTTTTATTAATTTCTTAAATAAAAGATAAATAAGTAAATCTTTTGAATATTAATAAGAAAAAAATGAATTAAATCAAATCATTATAATCAAAATTAATTAATAAAAGTTTTTTTTCTTTAACTATTAATCCTTTTTTTTTTAAATAACTAATTGTATTGCGATGTAATAGCAGCTATGAAAACATATAGAGTTGTTTTTTTTTCATTTAATTGCCAATCTGTAAGAGGAAATACAGTTCTAGTAAAGAAATCCCTGAGAGAACAAGAGCATCAAAAGATGTGAACAATTGGTAATACCAAATCAAATAAAACTAAATTAAAACATAAAAATCATTTTATATAGAATTCTGTCTAGTTTCCTTCGAAAATTTGTTCTACTTAACTGTGATCGTTAAAACACACAGAAACAAAGACTTGCATACATATACAAACATACATATACATACATAATTATACATATACATGTATACATATATGTGTGTGTATGTGTGTGTATGTGGAAAACTATATGTGTATATTATGAGTATTTCAGTTCAGTTGCTTGCAACAATATTGCGCGAAGATATCATGTGTGTATGAGTCGTAATTATATGAATACACATGTTAAAAATTTGTATAAGAAATTGTGTGTAATCTTCTTTTCATCTACACACTCACACACACTTACACACAGGTGTATATATATATATATATATATATATATATATATATATATATATATATATATATATATATATATATATATATATATATATATATATATATATATATACATACATATATATATGCATGCACTGAAATGGTTACGACAGCAAGCTATGTGACGGCTTTGTGACGCTTTCCGATTCTAATCAAAACCGTTTGTAAAAACAACTATGATGTCATGTACGCTTTTTATTAGTTTAAAAAAGCTGTAATTAATGCAAGTTATTTTTGTGTAGATATAAATATTATTATTATTCTTATTATTATTCGTATTATTATTATTATTATTATTATTATTATTATTATTATTATTATTATTATTATTATTATTATTATTATTATTATTATTATTATTATTATTATTATTATTATTATTGCCCTGTCTTATGGCATATTCATGCATATTCGACTATGGATAAGGTTTTCGTATTCTCACAAACATAAACATTTATATATATATTTTATTATATATACATACACTCAGATACATATACATTGTACACATATATATACGCATATACACATACATGCATACGCATGTACATGTGTGTATGCGTGTGTGTTTATCTGCGTGTGTATATGTACCAATTACTCTAATCAGACATGTATTGAGTTAAACACATTTATTTATATACCTATCCATATATGTGTGTGTACATATATATATATATATGTATCTATGTATGTATGTATGTATGTTTGTATGTGTATGTGTGTATATATATATATATATATATATATATATATATATATATATATATATATATATATATATAAAAACCAAAGAATTGTTAAAATAATTAAACATAAAGAACACGCTGAACGCAGACGATTTTCTAACTTATAACAAGATAAACAAAAATACCCTCACACACACGTACATAATCACGCGCACACATTGACATATAGTTGCATATATGCAAGTATGTATGTATATATAGATGTAAGGGGCCAATTAGAAGCTTCCGTATTTCCCAGTAGATCCTCAGTCCAGAATTTCTAAATTATTCTCGACATAGACCACTTAAATAATTCCCAACAAGAACTGACCAATTGCTGTTGTTTTAAGAATATCATTTTGGCATGGATTTCTTTTCAACACTACGCAAATCCTTTAATATAATTATTGCATAGCGACTGTTTTGCATTTTTGTTTTGTTTTTTGTTTTTGTTGGGGGTTTTTTTCTTCAGTACTTTATCGTCATGGTTTGATAGATTAAATACTTTGGAAGATAATTAGATATCTATGTTAACCTGTTTAATAAACTATTGTTTTCAAGCAGTGTTTACACAACATCACTCAATAAATTGCTAGAAAGAATCAAAGCCCCTTGAGGATATAAGAATTAAGAAACATTTATTTATCTTAAATTCTGCTTCTAAAAACAATAATATATTCAGACGATGTTTACAATATAACTATTGAATAGTGCTGTTTACATTAATCTGAACACAATTGCGCTTGGAAAATAGATAAATAAATGTGTGCCTTGTAATTATCTAATGCCATTTGTTTGCTTTTTGAGGGATTTGAAAAGAAGGGTAGATTTCACAAGAAAATTAGATCTATATATAAATAGAATGCAACATCAAGAAATACAATAAACAAGACACATTTAAGTCCATTTTGAACGACGCAACGGTCATTCCTTGTCTCCAAATTCTGAGTTTCTATAGCAGCATATTTGGATTTTGTAATAACGCTCATCTAATGAAATGTTTCTTTCATTCTTTTTCTTTCTCTATTTCTTTAAAAAGGCTTAAATTCAGATTTAATTATATAACTCAACCTAAATTTATGTATATTAATTGTCTATGAATTTAAGACTAGTTCATATTTTAATTTCAATCTAAATTCAAGTTTTATCTTAACTCAAGCCCATCAAAAAGACTTTACTAATATAAAGAGTTAAGGTTTCTATCGCTCAAAATAATGGTGGCCATCAATTTTTGTGGGGGTACATCAGTAATACTGAGAATATAAGGCATATTGTAAGTGACTTAAGGCTCAGTAGAAATTAGTTTTAACAGTTTGAAAAGGTGTAACTAATATCTGCCGTAATTTTTTAACTAATTGTTTGTAAAATTTTCCTTCGGCAGAATTGTTTTATTGGTAATGTGTTAGACGTTTATGCTCATGCGTACATATGCATGCATATGTGTATGTATGTATGAAAATGTAGATAGATAGATAGATAGATAGATAGATAGATAGATAGATAGATAGATAGATAGATAGATAGATAGATAGATAGATAGATAGATAGATGATAGGTGGAGATAGATAGATAGATAGATAGATAGATAGATAGATAGATAGATAGATAGATAGATAGATAGATAGATAGATAGATAGATAGATAGATAGATAGATAGATAGATAGATATAACTACACGCCAAGCTTTATGAAAATGTTAAAACATACTAAATGTTGAGCCATTTATTTCAATAGTTCTACTTCTCAGGCAATAGTTTGCATCCTTTACTTTCGAAACAAAAATTATAAAACAAACATATATACATTCATACATACATACATACATACATAAACACTCATATACATAGATATATATTATATATCTTGTATAAATATTATACATCTTTATATACATACATGTTATACATCTTTACACGCATACATATATGATGAATGGACTTTGGCGTCGATTTCTACGAAAGAGTGTCTTGTGGTGTGATCAACTGAACTACCTACTGAACTATCAACTGTCTCACAGTTTAAGTGGCTGAGTATTTCGTAAATTCTTGTACACACATTTAATTTAATATTCATGTAGTATCAGTTGCACTCTGTGTGACCTTTGAATAACACGTACAATCCATCCAACTGGCTTCTGTAAAGTTTCCGTATACCCAGCGTCTCTCACAAAACTTGATACGTGATTAATTTTAAACAGAAAATATAAATACGCAAAAAGATTCTTTTCAATTAGAGAAGTTATTTTTTTCTTTTATGGAAAACTGGATTCTTCTTTAAACAAGAAACTGTTACATAAGCATCGCCGCATTACATACATAACTTCATTTGAGCATTGTTTCTGTGGTAGAAATAAGCTCTTTTCTTATAAGAAGAATTTGAATTATTAAAAAGAAAGATAACAAGCATATACACATATGCACCTATTCACATATATGCATGTATGCACTCATATATATGTATATTATATGTATGTCTACATACATACATGTCTGCGAGTATGCGTACATGCATATATACATTATTATGTGTGGAACGAAAAACTAATGATGTCTTTCTCCCTTCCTCTCTGTCTATCTATCTCTGTTTCTAGACAGGAGCTAAAAGGAAGCTAAATTCGCGATGCGATTGTCTGTGAAACAAATCAAAATGTATTACAGAAAATAGAAACTGTATAAATGAAATCAATAACACAATTCTCAAACTAATAAGCACTTCATCTAAGAAATATAGACATGG
>NC_142932.1:6172253-6184753 GCF_046866305.1 Octopus bimaculoides | reverse complement strand
TCCTTATTGCACACTCCTTCTCTGGCGGATCTAAAAATAAAAATCAAGTGTTGCTCCTCATAATCTTCAAAGTTAGACAACAGAGAAAATAAGACTTTATAAGTTTTCCTATGTCTGCGATACTTGAGAGCAAGTTAACTTTGTTGTTGTTGTTGTTGTAGCAGCAGCAGCAGCATTGGTGGTGGTGGTGGTGGTGGTGGTGGTAGTTGTTTTGGTGGTGGTTTTGGTGGTGATGGTTGTGGTGGTGGTGGTGGTGGTGGTGGTGGTGGTAGAGGAGGAGGAGGATTAGTGCTGCAGTTGTTGTTTAGTCACAAGTCAGCCTCTGGTCGAACAGATCTATAGTCAAAGGCATTCCAGCCTGGACCATTCCATACAAAGTATGTAAGACAGCATTATACAATGTATGGGTATGTGTGTGCGTGTCTGTGTGTGTGTGTGCGTGTGTGTGTGCGTGCGTGTGTGCGTGTATGAGTGTGCGTGTATGCGTGTGCGTGTGTGTGTGTGTATGTGCGTGTGTGTATGTGCGTGTGTGTGTGTGTTACTTGAAAGATTTTATGGCTGTTTCTTCTAGATGTAGTGACACATAGAAGCTTTACGTTTATACATACTGTTTACTACTACTACTACTACTACTACTACTACTACTACTACTACTACTAACCGATGTTATCTTGTTAGTCTGAGTCAAAAGAATTTTGCGTGGGAGTGCTTTAAGATGTCAGATCCGGTATTACAGCTGATTCTATTAAATGAATACGTATATTATCAAAGAGAGATCGAACTACTGCGAATTTTAATAGAAATTATTTTCTCAGATTCTGCTAACAGCTACACCAGTTTTAAATTATCTGCGTTTTTTTCTTTTTTTGTTTTTTCTGTAAGTTACCGTCAAGTAATATATCTAATAATGGTAACCTAGGAACCAAAACTTAATTATTTAATGTGTTCTTAATCAAGGTAATCAGGTGTGTATTTTTGGTAATTTAACAGTGTAATTTATATGGAGTAACTTTGCATTAAGTAGTGGAATGTACAATTTCCTGTAACTCAGACTACCTCATGGGCCTATCAGACAAAATGGAAAAGGTGTTGCTCCGGAGGATGGTGCAGGAGATGCGCTGAAACAGCCACTCTGACTCACGGTGCTCGCACTTGCGGATAGCCATCTCCGCCCAGATAGTGGTGATCAGGGATATGGCCTGTGGGGCGAGTACGCTGAAAGCCTCCAAGTGACCGATGCCTTGACAGTTTACTTTTCTCAGCCTGACAAGAAGCGGAGCCAGGGATGGTACATGAACACACCAAGTTGCCGCTGTCACACCGTCGTGTCTTTTACCGTCCCCTCGGTCTAGTCCTGCTGGCTCGAGCTGGGAAGTGAAACCTGCGGTATCTAGGCCATGCTTAATGATTTTGTTCCCCATGTTAGTGTAGGCGCATGGTTCAGTGGTTAGAACGTCGGGCTCACAATCATGAGGTAGTGAGTTCGCTTCCCGAATCGGATTGTGTGTTGTGTTCTTGACCAACACACTTTATTTCACATTGCTCCAGTTCACTCAGCTGTAGAAATGAGTTGCGACATAACTGGTGCCAAGCTGTATCGGCCTTTGCCTTTCTCTTGGATAACATCAGTGGTGTGGAGAGCGGGGACTGGTTTGCATGGGCGACTACTGATCTTCCATAAACAACCCTGCCCGACTTGTGCCTAAGAGGGTAACTTTCTAGGTGTAATCTCATGGTCATTCATAACCGAATGGAGTCTTTACCCTTTACCCTTTTTATCCCATATTAGAACTTCGTGCCTTTCTTTCGAGTTTAATAGGTCCTCCCGGAAGTACAGTTCACTTAGGAGGAAAACCGATGTATGTGGCCAATGTTTTGTTGACTTGGCTAAAATCTTATAAAACGAAAATGAGAGGCTGCGATGACAATAATGACCATTAAAGGCACCAAGTGAATACAAATATTTCTTAAAACCAAACTGTTAACTTCTATCCCATCTATCTCTCTCCACTGTTAATCTGCTCAACATCTCCATTTTTTTCATCCCTTGCATGTCGGCCTTCTAGTATTTGTTCTCAATCCATGTCTTGTTTTGTCTTTTTTTCTTCCAGTCGCGACTTCCAATTGCTCAAGGCTATCAACTCGCATTGGTTTCCCCAGTTCTTTGAGGATTTATTATTATGGTTACATTTTCTTCAACCATTAGAAAAATTTTAAAAAACACGGGAACTTAACTTAGCATCATAAGGAAACACTTACAAAATCCTTCTGTGCCACGCGACATTCGGTTACACAACTCTACTACACTACGCCACACAGCTCTGCTCTATATGAAACAAAGAGATCTCTACGTGTTGTTCGCAGTGTTGAGTTTATTCTTCATAAGACCTTAAAATGTATAAAGATTGGAGGCCACTTGATTGAAAAAAATTACACCAGGAAGTCTCACAAACATTGAAACCATATATGGCTTTGGGTTCTCACCAGACTGCTAAACCCTAAATACCGAGGATCTCCCCTAGTAAAAGAACATTCTTAATATAACTAGGCCCGCATGCTAAAGACTGGCCCTTTTATTCAGTGTCACAAAAATATTTCAGTCCCCAAATTACCGACACTCTACAAGGCTCAAATAAAACCCACAATGGAGTACTATTCCAATATCTGAGACGACGATGATGATGATGATGACGACGATGATGATGATGACGACAATGATGATGACGACAATGATGATGACGACAATGATGATGATGATGACGACGATGATGATGATGATGATGACGACGATGATGATGATGATGATGACGATGATGTCGACGATGATGATGATGATGATGACGATGATGATGATGATGATGACGACGATGATGATGATACTGCCGCTACACGCACTGACATCCAAAGAAGGACTACTCGATTGCTTAGAATAAAGTCATTTAAAGATGCGATAAATCCCACAGGCGTGCATCTCTTTCTGTCTCTTTTATCGCTACTATAATGGTCGCTCTGTTTCTCGAAGCTAGTTGGCCTGGTACATTTTCCACTCGAGCACCTCAATCCACTCATCGCTCCACCTCCCATCGCCCTTGTTGCAAAATCGTCCAATCCCTTGATTCGAAATCCATGCTCCAGCTCCACACTGGCCGCTATTCCTGCTCCTTCCTACCTGAGTTGTTGGCCCTCTGATGTCTTCTCCCTGCTCGCGTCTTTCCTACAGGTACTGACCTGCAGCAATTTAACTGGGACGTTAACTGCATCATAGGCGGCGTGCTGGCAGAATCGTCAGCACGCCGGGCAATATGCTTTTCGGCATTTCATCTGTTTTTACGTTCTGAGTTCAAATCCCACTGTGGTCGACTTTTCTTTCCATCCTTTCGGAGTCGATGAAATAAGTACCATTTAAGCACTGGGCGTCGATGTAATCGACTTACTCCCCCCCCCCCTGAAATTGCTGACCTTCTGCCAAAACTTGATAGTAATATTAACTGCATCAAGCTCATCGGCCTTGGTGAGTCTACAAAGGTCATGGTCATTGGCCCTTCTTCTACACTCAGCAAAAAAAATGTTCTAGCTGGTTCAGCTCGTGCTTAAATCTAGCACTAGTAGCTTGACTTCTAAAAGTAGAAAATCTCTTTCATATCAAACTCCACCATGTAAAAAGAAATTTGAAGAATACATAGGATAGTGTGGACTTAGAAATACAGTCTGACAAAAAAAGTTGTGTGATCATGACTTGAATGGCTCTGATCCGAATATTCCCAATCAAGGCTCACCAGTCACTGGACAATAACAGTAACAACACTATACAACGACACTACAAGCCAATAGAAGTGGTCTCCACAAAGTCATTCGATCTGCTAGGAATAGCAACCAATTTTCTCTCGAGTCACGCACTTTCGTCTTCAAAAGTAAAGGGTACATTGGACAGGTATCCCAAAGTAGGTCCCCATTTAAAAAAAGACGGGGTGGTCATGAACAGCTTTAATCATGGGTCCACCAGATCAGGACTCATCAGGAGCAACAACTACGTTAACGCTTACTGTTATTAATGAAGGTGCATGGCCTAGTTGTTAGGGCTCATGAGCATTTAAAACGTGACTTCGATTCTCGGATCGAGCGGATTGAGCTTCCTGGAGCAAAGCACTTTATTTCACATTGTTCCAGTCATCTCAGCTGAAAATTAAAACTGCTACAGTCTAGTCGAAGTCCAAGGCAGTTCAACTTTCCTTTCATCCCTCAGGAGTCAATAAAATAAAGTACCAGCCAAGCAGTAGCAAGTAGTAGTAGTAGTAGTAGTAGTAGCAGCAGCAGCAGCAGCAGCAGTGGTGGTGGTGGTGGTGGTTGTGGTGGTGGTAATAGTAGTAGTAGTAGTAGTAGTAGTAGTAGTAGTAGTAGTAGTAGTAGTAGTAGTAGTAGTAGTGGTGGTGGTGGTAGTAGTAGTAGTAGTAGTAGTAGTAGTAGTAGTAGTAGTAACCACGAAATTAAAATCAATGTATCGTCGTTTAGAACAAGGAAAGACACTCCCAAAGATAAAAATGTTAAGATAAGACAGCAACATTATAAAACACAAACTGGTTCATAAAAGATACATTGAGAACAGATACGTGCATCGAAACGAGCAACTACCCCAGAACGTCTCAGATAACAATAACCAAACCCCAAACAAACAATGTAAGAAAGCAATTTACAGAGAAGGGCGGAAAAGAAGAGAAAAAAATGTTTCGATCCTTAATGAGATCTACAACAAAAGTATGCAAATGAAATGAACTAAAAACGAAGAGAATAGAAAAGTAAAGCTACAGAAATGCTAAAATAAAATAATAATCTGCTGTTATGAACAGCGGCAATATTTTTTTAAAAACTAAACAAACAGTTCC
This sequence comes from Octopus bimaculoides, assembly GCF_046866305.1. Classification (NCBI taxonomy): domain Eukaryota; kingdom Metazoa; phylum Mollusca; class Cephalopoda; order Octopoda; family Octopodidae; genus Octopus; species Octopus bimaculoides. The sequence continues at coordinate 6,179,873 of NC_142932.1, read as the reverse complement.
TTTCTAACAGAAAATGATTTTTACAAAGAATGAGATTTTTAAAAATGAAGAAAAGATGCAACACGGGAATCAATTTAGCACAAGGAAAAGTAGAAAGCCCTTGGGAAGAGTATAGATAATGTATTGATTGTCAGGGACGAATGATACTTAAGAAAAAACTGTTGGAAAAAGCTTGGAAGACGTCACTCGCCAGGGAGTAAGTCACACAAAATTAAAATAGAAATAACTGAAAGATATCTAATTTGTTACTGTTCAGCAAAGCTTTAACTGATAGGCTATAAGAAAAGAAAAGCTTCACGGGGCATGGTACAAATTGATTACCAGTTGGTTTTATAGAGAGAACATTATTCATGAGTAAAGGAGCACGAATAACAGCCAACTACACACATGTGAAGCATGGCGAGTCACAAGGTTATCCGTCGGCAAGCTCAATATGTTTCTGAACAGATGTTCAAAGCCAAGTGGGAAAGGCTAACCCGTAACCTGTTGAAACCTGAGTCAAGATGAGGAAATGGAGATGGCTGGGACACATCCTTCAGAAACCTGTCTCCAACATTACAAGGAAACCCTGCTTTAGACAGGTTTCCATGGTTCTACCTCCAAGAGAGGTAGAACCATAGTTGACGTTAAATAATATGGAAAAGTCTACAGAAACTAAAGCACCCGTAGATTTCATATTTCAACGATCAGGTCCATCTATTCTAAGTAGATAATGCAGGTAGTAGATTTCACTGTTGCTATAGCTATTGTTTATTCATATGTAGGACTACCTTATCTAATGTGACCTTGTTTGTTTAAGACGTTAGTAATGTGTAGAAAACTTTGGCTGCTATTTCTAGAATGACGATCGACCATGGAGAGGCGCTTTCTTTAGATCCCCTCTTTCTCTCTCTCTCTCTCTCTCTCTCTCTCTCTCACTCTCTCTCTCTCTCTCTCTCTCTCTCTCTCTCTCTCTTCCTCTCCAGGTATTGTAGGTGGTATAGCTAAGTTTTAAACAGAGATGATGCAATGGAAACTATAGGATATTCATTGACTTTCATTGCCTACTTCAGCTCATCCTTAAGAAAAAAAGCTAACCGCGACAGGCCAGCGTCATAGCCAGGATATATCTCGCCTTGGTTCTGTCTAACGCTACGCAAAGTCTGATTAGAACGAATGCAACAGATTCTTGTGATTCAGAGAAAGAATTAGCTTAGCTTTAAGGTTACTGTGCTACAACAGAATAACTCGTCGGTCGTACAACGTCCATATTGCGACCCACTCTTACACGGTCACCATCATTCCCACCAGCACCAAGATTACCACCATCACCACCATCGCTTCCAGTCAGGAGGTAAAGAGCAAGAACAAACACCATAAAGCATTTTCTCCGATGTTCTAACGATTCTGCCAATCCATCACTTCCAGAAAAATTATAGATATGTACAAATGATAGGAATGGCTGGCATGCACAGAAGCCAGAAGATATGCGAGTCGAAGAAACAAATAATAAATATGAGCAAAAAGAAAACGAATAAGTATAAGCAGCAAATATTGATCTGCCTGTACGACAATGTAAAGCTGAGATTCTTCCTGACATAATCATATTCTTCCAACGTACATATATATATATATATATATATATATATATATATATATATATATATATATATATATATATATATATATATATATATACATATATATATATATATATATATGTATATATATTTATATATATATATATATATACATGCACATGTACGTACAGATAGATACTTGAATACATGCCAAATATATACTGACACGCGCACGTTTACTTATAAACATGCGTAAACATGTATGCATTTTTCATGTACGTAAGAATGCATGTATATGTATGTTAATATGTTTATGAGTGTGTGAACGTTTTTCTTTGAGATTTACTTAAGTTCCTCTCAGAATCCAGGCCAGTCACTAACAAACTAATAGGGTAATTTTGGTGAAATCAGTGATTTGTGGATATATGCGAGTGTATGTGTAAATATTCTTGCTCTTATATACATGTATGCGGATATGTTTGGATATGCTGTCTCTTTAGGATTAGAATCTCTATGATTACTTTTCATATATGTATATGTGTACCATGTACACATATGTGTTTATGTGAATATCTTCATCTTAAGAAACTCAAAAGGAAAATCTTAGAAATGTTTTACAAATCTTCACTGTGTCACTAATCAATTGGATTTGGAGGATGCAAGTCAATTCTTTTCTTTGTTCTTTCTTGGAAAACTGAATAATGCCAGGCTTTTATGCAAATCTACTGTTACGTAACTCAGTGCATGTATAATAATAGAAACAAAGGTGAATTTATAACCGGGATACAAGAGCTGTATGTTCCTTATTAGTTTGCCACATGTAATTTTCTTTTTTCATAGCTTTGAATATGACATTTGCATCTGCCGGACTGTTGATTTCTGCAACATAAAACAACACCGGATCTATAGTGTTTGCACGAGAATGCAGTTTTAATTAGAATGTCCCACCAGTATTCATTATTTTAAAAATAATGGGTACATCTTAATTGGTATGACTTGGATATGACCGTCAAGACAATTTAAATAGTCATGACTAATAGAAAGGTAGTACGTTACGAATATTTTGACCAGCTGCTGATGACGTGACTAATGTCTTTAACAGCAGGCATTTTCTAATATAATTTAGACATTTAGAGGCATCTCTATCACTTTTATTTATCAGTAACTCTCTTATGTTCCTGGATAACGGAGGCGTATTGTCCTTGGTTAGATGTGATGAATATATCACAGGTTCAGCAGAGATTATTCTCTCTGTTAATGTTGTAGGTGTATTCTAGATGGCAGGATAGTTACGCGCGAATGATTTTTATTAGATATAATGAGTGTTTTCCCCATGTTCATGGTAGATAAATCCAGCTCTACCTGAGTCCTCCATTCCGTAATTCATCGCTTACTCTTAGGATGTTATTTTCACTGTTGAATTCACACATGACGTACTGATTTCTCCATTTTTATTCAATAGGTGTTGCATGAGTGATATGAGGTAGCACTTTAAAGCTATTAAGAATAATCTTTATCTCGGCCTCCACCTCTCCGCCAAACATAGATCCTGTTAGTGTTACTGTTGGTATGGAAGTTACCCGTAGTGGTTAATATCTTCTGGTATTGATGTCAAAGTTGCAGATGTCTTCAAGTGTCTACTATCTCAACCATTAATACTAGCACTGTATCTGCAAAAACTTTATGGAATGGAGCCTCATTGAATGTAAACAACTCTGATTTCAATACATTTTGAAGTTTGCCGAAGTATTCATTATATGACTTAAGCTTAACTCAGGCTACCAACATTTGAAACATTTTTTATCAATTCCGAGACAATTGTATTTGTTATTAGGAACAGACATAACTGGAGGTGGGCATGATTGTTGACAGACGTGATAGGAAACGGACGAGACTGGAGACAGGCGTGATTGGAGACGGATGTAATGAAGATAGACCATTCATATCCATATTTTTGGTATAGTCGAAATCTTTTCTCGGTCGATTATATAGTGTGTGTGTGTGTGTGTGTGTGTGTGTGTGTGCGTGCACACGTGCTCGTATGTGTGTGAGTGCGCACATGTGTTCATGTGTGCGTATGTCTATGTGCGTGTGCGTGCTCGTATCTGTGTGGTGGGGGAAATCCCTATCAAATACTACAGGCCTTTATTTTCTGCTCACTTCTTTCTCCTTAATGTACAATACTTCCCGATGTCTTTAACCCTCAAGATGACGCAGGCATACACCACAAGAGGGCCATAGAAACTCACATGGAGTATGTATGGAAGTACGAAAGTGTACGAAAGATTACACTGGGCAAGAAAAAAATATTTTTGTCTGGTGCCTGGAATATTTCACTGAATCCTTAAGTGATTTTGCTTGCTAAATTCAAAAATAACTTCAGTTTTTCTCTATCAGGTCTAATTTTCTGACTAAACTTGATAGAGTTAGTATTTTAAATATATACTTTAACCATATAACACAAGCCTTCTGTAGTTTTTTCACTCTTTTTTATCTTTTATACATCCAACCACGTGCTTTCACACACCACCTTTCTCACCTAAATATATATATATATATATATATATATATATATATATATAAAACAAATAGTAAATGAGTATATGCATATATACGTACAGGCATGTGCATACCGACATCCACCTGTATGTATAGGTGCATATCTGGGTACAGGACATTGCAAACAAAACGTAGACGAGAAAACACACAAGCCACATAGAGAACATTCTTCTTCATCAGCTACCCACGTTTTAACACCGGCGTTTCGAAGAGATGCATGAATGACTGTGTAAGTATGTTTCTATGTCCGTGCATGTATATCAAGTGCCTCATACGTCACAGATGTTTTTCGAATATAAACCAGGTTTAGCAGTTTTCTTATAAATGAGACAGTGAGAGTGAATGTACATAAATGTGTGTGTGCTTATTTGTATATGCATGCGTATATATACGCTCACACACACAGACACAGACACACACACACACATATACACACACATACACACAAATGCATATACATGGGGATGCTGAAAAGTTCCTGGCTTTGACCAAAAGAAAATGCAAGAGGATCAGTTAATCATGATTTTATTCACTATATTCCCCTTTCAGATTGCCAAACTTATCGCAGCAGTCTTTCGGATTTTCTAAGCCCTGTAAAAGAACTCGGAAGGTTGGGCCACGAACCAGGCCTTTTGCGAGACCCTTAAAAGCAGGAACTTTTTCAACACCCACCTCGTATAAGTGTGTGTGTGTATGTTTATAAATGTTTGTATATATACACATATGTATACATATAAATATATATATATATATATATATATATATATATATATATATATATATATATATATATATATATATATATATATATATATATATATATATATATATATATATATATATATATATATATATATATATAAAAATAATAGAGTAAAAAATTGGATATTAATTAATATCAATTTAATACCAGGAAACTAGCACATTAAAAGAATCAGGAGATTCAGAAAAAATTATCTGGTTTTTGAGCTTATAAATATATATATAAAGATATATACATTTATATGTTAAATAAAATAAGGTAAAATGGCCAAAGCAATTTGATATTCCTAGGATATTTATAAATAGAAAGGTGGTCTTACAGCTGTTTCAGGGAAATAAATGATATCCCATCATCAGAGACGAGTTAAAAAGAGCTTCAATAGAGGGAATTAGTAGAGTTCATTTTTGTAGAAGTTATTCTAGAGAGGGAGAGATATACAAGAAATTAGATATAAAAGAAAAATATGAAAATAAAAATACATGCTGGGTGCCAAAGTTGCTGTTACGTCATTCAAGAAATGTATTGTGTAGAATGGGTAAAGAGTCTTCTTGTCCATGATGTGTAAAGTCCGATAAGAATTCATATGTTGTTATTTCAAATGCAGGTATTAATCCCATGCGTTGTTCATTTAAAAAGGATATAGAATAAATATAAGAGAAGGAAATAGTAGAAGAGTAAAAAGGGAGAAAAATGTCGGGAGGCGAACAAAACTTACGTCTAGCTAAGTACGCGTCGCATCCAGAAAGGACAGAGGTGAGGGGAAAATGGCCTGCAGTCACCTGAGAAGAAAGGATGAGGGAAATAAACAGAGGGGGTGAGGAGGAGGGAGAAAGAACGAAAGATAGTAAGGGGTGGAAGAAAGATGGACAGGAGACGGCAAAGAAGGAGGGGAAAACGGAAAATAAAGTGGATTGTCGGGGGGGGTAGGAAGAAAGAAAGAAAGAAAGAAAGAAAGAAAGAAAGGAAGGAAGGAAGGAAGGAAGGAAAGAAAGAAAGAAAGAAAGAAAGAAAGAAAGAAAGAAAGAAAAAAAGAAAGAAAGAAAGAAAGACAGAAAGAAAGAAAGACAGAAAGAAAGAAAGAAAGAAAGAAAGAAAGAAAGAAAGGAAGAAAGAAAGAAAGAAAGACAGAAAGAAAGAAAGAAAGGAAGAAAGAAAGAAAGAAAGGAAGAAAGAAATAAAGAGAGAAAGAAACAAACAAACAAACAAACAAACAAACAAAAGAAACAAACAAACAAACAAACAAAAGAAACAAACAAACAAACAAACAAACAAACAAACAAACAAACAAACAAACAAAGGAAGAGAACAGAGAATAGAGTCGCAGAAATTATAAATAAAAGTAAAAACTTACTGTGGACATGGCTGCGTGGTGTTCGATTATAAATAAATAAATATAAAATACATCAAGTACAGGACAACACCAACGACTGAAAATCACGTAGACACAGGACTTCCGTAAGTACTGGAAGAATTACCAAAACATATACAATAAGAACAGGAGCGAAAAATACGTAAACACATAATGAGAGACAAACTCGAAATAGGGAGTAATTTACAGTCGACAACTGAGGAGGGATTAGGCTTCTTTTGGTATTTTGTCCCGTACTTCCACGCAATTGTGTAAAATGGGTATTGCATGTTCGTTTTTCCTTTTTTTTCCATCTGTGATTTTATTTTTGATCTTCTATATAAATGAAAATATTTCCTCCATCTGGCTTGCGGAACTGTTATTTTAACGAGTTTATCTATTTATCACCCAACGAGATACATCTGCACCACCGGATGCTCCTGAACCAGTTGTTGAGTGTTCCACCTATGAGGGATCGATGCTAGATGTGTCAAAACAATTGCCGTGATTAATAATAAATTCTCGTATATTCCATCCTCTGTCTTTCATTTGCCATATACATAACGATCACTGTGAAAGTGACCGTGCTTTACCAGTAAGCTACCAGGGGCAAACCATTCGTTTTATGTGTGTGTGTGTGTGTGTGTATACACATTTATATATGTATATATATATATATATATATATATATATATATATATATATATATATATATATATGTATGTATATATATACATGAACAGGATAAACTACCCCTATTTTGCAGAATAAAGTGTAGGTGGTTAACTAGCTAACCACCTACACTTTTTTCTGCAAAATAGGGACAGTTTATCCTGTTCAGGCTATATCATTAGCATTGTCCTGCGTTTGAGAATTTTAAAAAATTACTTCTTTAACTTTCTAAGACATCTCAACGCTTCTAAAAGCAAACTTCGTTTGTTTGTTTACGTTTGTCGTAATTTGAATTTAATATATATATATATATATATATATATATATATATATATATATATATATATATATATTGGATCATCCCATGAATAATACGATTTTTTCAATTGCGTGAACTATAAAAGTCGGAGCGGGGCGGGATAAACTACCTGCATCAACTTGCTATAAAAGCAGGTAGTAATTTTACCTTGTGTTATTCTTAATGCAAGTTTTGAAGAGTGCAGAACTAGCGCAGAAGCTTGGATTTGGTCATTCAACCATTCATCTGCACCTACGCTAGAAGAAAAAGGACCATCTTTAGTTTCCCGACGAAAAGTGTTCTTCCATTAAGATAATGCTGAACCACATACAGCGATGATGACATTCCAAAGGCTGGAGAAGTTTGAATGGGAAACAATGTCCCACCCACCATATTCGCCGAACGTTTCCCCATCTGATTA
>NC_142932.1:5937253-5992253 GCF_046866305.1 Octopus bimaculoides | reverse complement strand
TGGATAAGCTAGGTTTATATCTAGGATAATAAAAATCTGCAAGACCTTCTTAAGATTTAAAGGATGACAAAACACAATGCTTTCCTCCACATCCTTGCTACCAAGCAGGTGACCAGTCAAAATTAACTCCAAATTTAAAACAAAGAGAGAAAGAGAAAACACACACACACACACATACACACACATGCTCATATATATTCTCTGTAACTTACTGTAAAAAAATGTTTCCTGATGACCTGTTCAGGCTAAGCATCCAAATGCATTTGGAACATCCAACACATATAAACTTTATCAACTGCACATACTCAGTGTATGTGTTTGGTTTGTTCACTGGTTCACTACCATAGCACTTGAGGTGACAACTCCCTCATAATGCTGGGTGTTAAACCAACTGAAAGTCACAGACAGGCAAGACAACTTACCTCTGATTGAATGGTGGAGTGCAAATAATCTGAGAGATAAAAGAGAAATCGATACAACATTATGATACCTATAAAGAGTATCAGTTGCTACTTCTATTTATTCGCTTAACTAACAACTTTCATTGTAGCTGTCTTTCACCTCTCTCTTCTACTAATTTCTCACCTATTTGCATGGGAAAGAGAGGAATGAATACTCAAATACAGTACAAGAAAGAAGAGGGATATCTTTAATGTTACTAGGGACAAAGCAATCTCTCTCACGTCAATGAATGAATGATGTAGAGAAGACTTGTTAGTTGTGTCTGCAACAAGACAACCATTCAAATGTTAGTGCCGTGTTAAAATGCACCCGGTACACTCTATAATGTGGCTGGTGATAGGCAGGGCATTCAACATGCGAAAAATTAATTGTACATGCAAGACATAATCTTGCATATACATCTAAGAGGACAATAAGCTCAAATAAGGGACTTAAATAGTGGTAACATATCCAATCCATGCTAATACAGTAAAACAAATGTAAAGTCATCATCATCATCAATTAACATTCATTTTTCATGCTCGCATGTGTTGAATGGTTTTACAGGAACTGGCATACCAGAGCAGTACACCAAGCTCCATTGTCTGCTTTGGCATGGTTTCTACAGCTGGATGCTCTTCCTAATGCCAGCCATTTTACAGTGTATTGGCTGTTTTTCACATGGTACCAGCATTGATGCTTTTAATGTGGCACCAGTACCAGCTGGTTTGCACCAGTACCAGCTGGGAAAGGGAGTGGTACTGAGGGAGAAGTTAAAGTATAATAGAGAGCTAGAGACAGGTATGCATGTGAGGGAGAGTGAAGGGGCATGCAGCAGGTGGTGGTCATGGGTGGGGGAAAGGGAGTGTTGGGAAGATGGATTGTGCGGTGACAAACTGCATTAATATTCACCCTGAGTATGAATTTTACCACAGACAGTCAATGTACTACTGCTACCTTTTGCCAGCTGAACTTCAACACTTTCCAGCCATCTTTAAATTAACTGAATCAAAATACCACTAAAGTCAAATTTGCTTTGCAGAAGTTGATAAAAAAAAAATACCAATTTGGGACTGTAGATTGGTGGAACTGTGAGGAAATTAAATTGGATACCTTGTGGTATTTGCATTATTTACATTCAACGGATATTTGTCCTCATCTTGTTTGTTGTTAACACGTTTTGGCTGATATACCTTCCAGCCTTCTTCAGGTGTCTTGGGGAAATTTTGAACCTGGGTTCTCATTCCTAAGGTATTTTTCAATGTTATTATTTATTATTATTATTATTATTATTATTGTTCAGGTCATTTCCCTAAGATACCTGATGAAGGCTGGAGGGTATATCAGCCGAAACATTATGTTAACAACAAACAAGATGAGGACAAATATCCGTCAATTGTAAATAATGTAAATAATGCACATAATTCCTCATCTCTTAAATATAGAACTTGTGGTATTTGTTCCAGCTTATTGCATTCTGAGTTCAAATCCTACTTTGACCTACTTAGTCTGTTGCCTGGTTCAACACCTTCCACCTAGGATCATGGCTATCTTTGGCATAAGCTACTCTATTGCAAGTATTCTGACGAGGTCACTGGTTTGAGAATACTGTTTTCCCTCTCTCCCTCCCACCAGTCTTGGAGACCTTGTAAAGCAGTGGTTCACAACTGGGGTCCATATAAGATTTTGTTGTTAAAATTTATCTGCAATAAATGGGTTATATATCAACAAAACACAAAATAATTTAACAATTTTTTAGATACATTTCCTAATAATATTTAATCATAAAAATATACGACCTTTTAAACATCGAAAGGCTAGGAAGGTACATCTGAGTAAAATAGAAATCAAAGGGTTCCATAGGTTAAAAAATGGTTAAGAAACACTGCTGTAAAGGGTTAAGGGTTCTGCCATCCCTTCTGACTAAAACATAATAGAAACACCAATAAAATTATTTACATTTTTTCCATACCTGCACAAGTTTGTTTGTTGCATATTTTGACTAACAACTCCATACAATCATTTTCACTATTCCATTCATTCCCCCACACCCACACAGATTAAACTTTGTCACCTGTGCCTAATGACCTTTACGCACACATTCATACAATTACAATCACAAACCAGACACATATAGCGAACATTGTCCTGGCAATACAAACAATAAAGTTCTTTCTTCTTTTTTTTCTTTTGTACATTACCTACACCCATTTGTAATGTTTACCTCTCACTTTTTATATTTTCAGTGCTTTCTGAAACCCGCCCACTTGAAAATTTCTGTCTGCTCAGAAGGGTCAATCTCAAGGCATGTGATTCCTTTCCTCATGGCATACAAACTTATCCAAACTGATGACCTTCACTATATATAATTCTGTCATGTAAAGAGTACCATCAGTTTACTGTGACTCAGAAATTTTTCTTTACACACACACTCCATATATATATATATATATATATATATATATATATACACACAGGGTGCATAAGATATTTGAGGACATACATTTTTGGGGGGTCATTGCTGCATTTTTTGCTAACTCTGTATAACTTTTGTTTCAGAAAATAATAATGGCAGACCCTCAGCTTACTCAAGAAATGAAGAGGCTAGCTGTTATTGTGGTTTTAAAAGCTGAGAATAGTGATTTAGAAATATCTTGGTTTTTAAAAGTTGCCAGATCTTTTGTCTACAAAGTTTGTAAGGAGCTAGAGACTGACGATGGATATATATCACCAGTATCAAAGCATAAAAAGCATTCTAAACATTCTGAAATCATCAGAACACCTGGATTTATCCAGCAACTTCAACAGACCATTGATTACAATCCCAGAAAGTCCATGAGGTCAATTGCAAAAGATTTCCATGTGTCAGAAGGAACAGTCAGAAATGTTGCCCATGAAAACATCAAATATAAGTCTTATATGATAAAGAAAAGTCAATTTGTCAGAAAAAGCAAAAGAAAATCACTACATCAGATCTAAAAGAGTCTTAAACAAACTGAAAAATTCAGCAGAAGATTTGATTTGGTTTTTCTCAAACAAGAAAAGCTTTGACCAAGATCAGAAAGCTAATAGAAGAATTGACTGATGGTTATGTAGTGTCCCTTCTGAAGTTCCAAATGTTATGCATACAAAATTTCCTGCAACTGTCCTAGTTTTAGGGGTTGTCAGCAATGAAGGACATGTGATGCCTCCTTACTTCTTTCTACAAGGCCTTAGAGTTAACTTTGCCACCTACATTGAAGTCCTGGAAATAATTGTTAAGCCCTGGATAGACAGTGTATGCAATGGAAGGCCATATGTGTTTCAATAAGACTCTGCACTATCACACATGGCTCTAGTAACACAGGAATGGATGGCTGAAAATTTTCATGATCACATAACCCCTAACATTTGGCCTCCTAATTCCCCAGCATACCTGGAAACCAGTTTGCAGACCTCACCTGTGAAATGGAAGTAGTCAAGATTAAGTACTAGTTCAGCTATCCAGAGAAGGGATAGAGAATGGTGTGCAGATTAAGGAAGTACTAGAGAGTCAGGTGACCATTGCTGTGGGGAATAATAGTGCAGAGGGATTTAGTGTTCATAGTGAAGTGGAGGTAGGAAGAACCAAAATGGAAGGAAAAAAATTGAATAGTCAAAGGGCAAGGTTGGTGTAATGGATGTGAAACATGAAGGAAACATCTAAACATGAAAAGATGAGGTTGAAGTACTAAGATATCAATTCAGACAAGCAGTTAGGGAGAGAGAGCATAGGAAGTAAGGGCTGTCAGGTTTATGAATTTTGAGGAGGAAACATGCCAGAGGTGCATAGTGTTTGGATAGTGAGGGTGGTGGTAGTGGGAAGAGGTGGAGTTGAGTTCAGGAATGGTGGATAAGGTGTTGCGGGGCAGGAGGCAGTAGAAGGAATCTTGCAAAGCTGTTGAAGCACCTATACTCTGTAGAAGTTAACACACCATACCACCACAGCTCCACCCTTGTCAGAGAGTTTTATAACAATGTCCTGGCATCGGAAGTTATAAAGATCTGAAATTTTGGACCAAGTGATGTTGGAACATTGAAAGCACATGGAAGATAAATCAGTTTACACTAGTGTTGCATATAGTAACAGGCTGCTGAACTGGCATGGCAGCGGCAACCAGTCAGATGAACAGTGACCCAGGTCCAAAAAGCAATACTTATTGCAGAATTTTGCAAAAAAAAATCACAGAGACTGCTCAACATTGATAAAACGCATTCACACACATACTACTCTCTCACTCTCTTTCTCTCTCTCTCTTGGCCATGTACCTCCTCTATAGCAAGACATCTGTTTCTGCCTCTCTGTCACACTCCAATCTTTCATCATCTGACACAAGATCACCTCCTCCAAAGCCTCTTTCCCTCTTAAAATATCTTGTCTTGCAAGTTACTTGGTGACACTGCTGGTGCTGGTGCCACATAAAAAGTATCCAGTCCACACTGAAGTGGTTGGCATTTGGAAGGACATCTATTTGTAAAAACCATGCTAAAACTGACCTTGCCCGTGCTGGTGCCACGTAAAAAGCACTCAGTCCACTCTACAGTGTGGTCGGTGTTAGGAAGGGCATCCAGCCATAAAACGCATGCCAAAACAGACACAGTAGCTTGGTGTAGTCTTCTATTTGGCAGGCTTCTGTCAAACACTCCAACCCATGCCAGCATGGAAGACAGACGTTAAATGGTGATGATAATAGCATAAACACAAATGCAAATACATGATATGTATGTGTGTTTTCGGTCACAGCCCACTGACCAAAGCCTTGCAAGCAGATCTGGTCAACAGAAATCGAAAGAAGCCTGTCATACATATGCATGTGTGTCTTATATGAATGTGTACATATTTCACCTTGTCATCACATGTTTGCTGATTGTAAACAATAACCTCACAAATAAACAATATCGTTTGTTTTGCAGTCCACCACAAAAACATGCCCAGGTTTCTAGACACTGTGCAATCATTGTGCATCATAAGACTCATTCAATTGCTGTTGCTTGTTTCCAGTTCTCTGTATAACCAGATCTGGGCTGTTTCTTGTTTAATAGACAGGAGATCATTATTTTGCTAGGAAGCAGGTGAGACTGGCATCATGAAGGGCCACTAGCCATAGAAAATTTGACCCCAATTACACTCTCATCTGACCCATGCAAGCATGGAAAAGTAGACATGAAATGATGATGATGATATATACATATACTACATTACCTTCTACTTGTTTTAGTCATTGGACTGTGGCCATACTGGAGCACCACTTTGAAGGGTTTAGTCAAACGAATTGACACAAGACTTTTTTTAAAGTTTTGCACTTATTCTATTAGTCTCTTTTGTTGAACTGCCAAGTTAAGGGAACAAACAAACCAACACTAGTTATCAAGTGTGCACACACACACACACACACACATAAATTTATATATAAACAATGGGCTTCTTTCTGTTTCCATCTACCAAATCCACTCACAAGGCTATGGTCTGCTCAAGGCTATAGTAAAAGACATTTGCCCAAGGTATCACACTGTGAGACTGAACCTAAAACCATGTGGTTGGAAGTAAACTTCTTACCCAACAGTGATGCTTGTGCAGACAGACAGATATAATACATATATACACATGCATTATATACATACATACACATACATGCATGCATATATCCATACAAACATATTAGAGAAAATGATAGCCTTCTATAGTTCTAAATATAGTTTAACCCTTTCGTTACTGTATTTATTTTGAGATGCTCTGTGTTTCTTTCAATTACTTTAAATATAACAAAGAATTTAGTAAAATAACTTAGTTATCATTCAGCTAGTGTTAGGAACATAAATTGCGACTAAGGTTTGGAGGAAGATTTTAATTCAAAACTTATGAAAACATGACCGATCGAATAAGTACCAGGCTTCCAAAGAATAAGTCCTGGGGTTGATTTGCTCGACTAAAGACGGTGCTCCAGTATGGCCACACTCAAATGACTGAAACAAGTAAGAGAGTAAAAGAGAGTAAGACATTTGTACTCAGAACCAGAGCCAGTTTCAGTCGAGTCGGTAACAAAAGGGTTAACAGTGAGAAGTAAAAAAAAAAAGAAGTGCTTTGATAGTATTGGCTATCATCATCATCATCATCGTTTAACGTCCGCTTTCCATGCTAGCATAGGTTGGACGATTTGATTGAGGACTGGTGAAACCGGATGGCAACACCAGGCTCCAATCTAATTTGGCATAGTTTCTACAGCTGGATGCCCTTCCTAACGCCAACCACTCAGAGTGTAGTGGGTGCTTTTATGTGTCACCTGCACGAAAACGGCCACGCTCGAAATGGTGTCTTTTATGTGCCACCCGCACAAGAGCCAGTCCAGGGGCACTGGCAACGATCTCGCTCGAAAACCCTACAAAGGCCAGTCAGGCGGTACTGGCAATGGTCACGCTCAAGATGGTACATCTTATGTGCCACCCGCACAAGAGCCAGTCCAGGGGCATTGGCAACGATCTCACTTGGCTTGCCGGGTCTTCTCACGCACAGCACATTTCCAAAGGTCTCGGTCAGTAGTCATCGCCTCGGTGAGGCCCAATGTTCGAAAGTCTTGCCTCACCACCTCAGCCCAGGTCTTCCTGGGCCTACCTCTTCCATGGGTTCCCTCAACTGTTAGGGTGTGGCACTTTTTCATGCAGCTATCCTCATTCATTCTCACCACATGTCCAAACCAGCGCAATCGTCTCTCTTGCACACCACAACTGATGCTTCTTATGTTCAGCTTTTCTCTCAAGATACTTACACTCTGACGGGTATGCAAATTGACATTACACATCCAGCGGAGCATACTGGCTTCATTCCTTGCGAGCTTATATTATATTCTATTATTTGCTAGGGTTTTATATTTTTGATTTTGCTCTGTGTATGCACAAATTTTTCGTAGATGGAGTGTAAGTCCATTGTAGATTCTCCAAGAACTGATTTATGACTGCAAATGCAGGGGGAAAGAAGAAAAAAAAAAAGAGAAAAAGTGATAAAATAAAATTTTAGAAAATCATGCAATAACTGGGTGTGTGTATATGAAATAGATATGTAAAAAAATGTATGCAGACATTTTTTCTTTCTTTCTTCTTTAGCCTTGTTATCAAAAATATACCGTTTTATATATATATCAAAAAGGAAAACTATAACCGTCATTAAATATGACTGAGGGTGTTAGTTATAGTTTTCCTTTGACAGATTTTATGCACGTGTGTGTGTGTGTATACAGGGTGTCCTAAAATTAAGGCAACCAATATTTTTCAACTTTGTCAAAAGCAAAATATTGTTATATTTTAGGTCCAAGTGTTGCAATGCAATGGTAAAGGAAATACAATTATGACACTACCACATTTATTCTTTATGACTACCTCTGTTTCAAATCACAGCCTTAAATCTAGGTGTGAATGCTTCATGCATGGCATGCAGCTGTTCTTGCAGAATCGAAGTGCATCCCTTATGCAGTTTTGCCTTCAGAGTGTTGAGCAAAGCATGAGGAGTGCTCAAGACCCTCATCTCCAAAATAAACTAAACAGAAAAATCCAACAGGTTGAGATCGGGGCTTCTTTAGGGCCATATATCCTTGCCTATGAATGATGGAATGTTTTTCAGAATCCAGTGTTGTGTCTGTTTGGTGCTGAGTCCTGAAGGAGGCTCCAAGGTGTGCCTTGAAAGTACTCATTCACCCATGGAAGTAGTTCAGTTTCCAGAATGCCACCAACATATTGCTGGGTGTTAATTTTAACACCCGAAGACACAAAAACGATGGGGAGACCTTCCAGTAGCTGCCCAAACCATAACTGACTGTGGATTTTAACATTGATTTACGAGTCTACTTTCAATGGAGCCAGATACATTCACGAGTTAGTCATTCTGGTGGTTTACTGTCTGTTTGATATCAAATCTCTTTTTGTCAGTGAACACCAGGTTGGGGAGCATACCTTCAGCAATCTGACACAGAATAGGAAACTTCTGTCTAGTTTCATGGCCTTATAAACATGTGTGAGCTCATCATGGTGGATCAACTTGTGGGTCCCGAGATCCTTCTTCAACACTCGATACATCGATGTTCAGTTTACTTTTGCTGTGGTAGCCAGTTTTCTGATGGAATGATGAGGATTTTGCTATATGATTTCTTTGGTACTTTTGATAAGCTGAGGGGTCCATACACTTCTTTTTCAGTCATGTCCAGGTTGATCAGTGGTGGAACCAGTCTCTTGAAATTTCTTGACAATTTTCTAGACTGTTGTTCGGTTAATTTTAAGCTTTCATTTGCAGGGAAGGTAATGGCCTCAGTTTTTTGGGATCCAAAAGGCATTGTGTTTATCGGCTATCTTCAAAAGAACCACACCATCAATGAGGAGTACTATGCCAACTTGCTGAGGCAGTTACGAAAGGCTATCAAGACCAAACATCCAGAAAACTGATGAAAGGGGTCTTGTTTCATCAGGACAAGGCTCGGTACACAAGTCCTGGCTTCCAATGGCTGCTGTGACTTTGATCTGGTGGATCACGCTCTTTATTTTCTTGATCTGGCTCCATCTGACTATCATCTGCTGCCCAACATGAAAAAACACTTGGCTGGGAGACAGTATCAGTGATGATGACATCATATCTGCTGCTGAGGACTTTTTTGACCAGCAGGATGAAAGCTTCTTCACCAATGGGCTCCAAACACTGCCTAACTGATGGAAGAAGTGTGTGGACCACGTTGAAAAATAAACATTATTTGGTCACATTCTATGAGATTGCCTTGGTTAGAAGGTGAACTTTTCAGTTGACTCGTGTGTGTGTGTGTGTGTGTGTGTGTGTGTGTGTGTGTGTGTGTGTGTGTGTGTGTGTGTGTGTGTGTGTGTGTGTGTGTGTGTGTGTGTGTGTGTGTGTGTGTGTGTGTGTGTGTGTGTGTGTGTGTGTGTGTGTGTGTGTGTGTGTGTGTGTGTGTGTGTGTGTGTGTGTGTGTGTGTGTGTGTGTGTGTGTGTGAGTGTGTGTGTGTGTGTGCTCGCACACATGCACATACATGTATGCCAGCATGAAAAACAGACATTAAATGGTGGTGATGATATATAATAATTCTGGTTCAATCAGTCTCATACTCCTCTGATTTTCAACTCTGAGTACATAGGACCTTCAGGCAAGTTATAATACTAGATGTGTACATATCCATGTCATATACACACACACACATTGTAAAATATATGCAAATATATATTTCAATATACTGCAAACATTATCTGATATAGAACATAATACACTTGGTGGAGTGGATAGATATACGCATTTATTACATCAACAACTAACAGTCTACTCTGATTTTTACCTTAGTCAGATACAAATCATGACTGTCAGATTGTCATAATCAACTAAATATGATGCTTAGAGTAGATTGCCATTTGTTCATATATATATATATATATATATATATAAAGAGAGAGAGAGAGAGAGAGAGAGAGAGGGGGGTGTTGGTATTTTACTTTTCTGTAACTGTCTGCACAAAACAAGCATGTAACAGAAAATTTAATTTACAAAATGAAAAAAAAAATATTAGTGACAGCAATAATAATAGTAATAATAAGGATAATAATAACCAGTATTAGACATTTCAATTCATTTTGTTTATTTTTCATGTGTTTTTACTTTGAAGTTTTCAGGTTGGTAAATATGGGTGGAAGTGATTTTCATATAGTATAACCAGTAGAGAAATTTGAATTTAAAAACCTAAAATTTTAAAATCTGAACTCTAATCAAAATGTAATTTTAAAAAGATTTGCTTTTTCTATTACTAATTTATTTTGAATTTCAAATCAAATTTTTTTGCGACACAAATATTCTCTCACCCACTCTTTTACATTTCTTCAAAAAAAAAAAAAAAAAAAAAGAAAACGTTTATCTATTTGTAATAATTTCAAACAGCCTTTTTTCTTAAAAAAAAAAACCTTGAATTGAAATATTCATTTTCTATAAATACATATAAAATAATATTTTTAAAAAATTTTATTTGCAATTGACAGTTTAAATGAAATTCAAATAGTTTAAACTATATATATGTATGTATGTATATATATATATATATATATATACATACATACATACATACATATATATATATATATATATATATATATAAATATATATATATATATATATAAGTAGCTGAACTGCTAATTTTACAGAACTCAAATGAAAAAAGAAACAAATTTTTACGTAAACTGAACTTTGATTCAATAATGATTTCTTGCATAGACACAAGGCAATAAACTTATAAGGGAGGGCAATGGGAATGTGTGACGTTCATACCTTTCTTAAAGGTATTAGCATAGTGTAACAGAACACCATTGATTTGCCTTCAGCCAGACTGATAAGGAATTGAAACCCAAATGACGGGATTCAAATTATCATGACTGGAAGTTTATTTATTGGGTTCTACAATGCTCAACACAGTAGTTTTAATACTATAATGGAATTGATATTTTTTTTTACATTAATATATAATAACATTAATATTATATAATAATAATATATTATTATATAAACTGTACAAATACATATGTGTGTATAATACATGTATATACATCTATATACGTGTATGTAATATATATATAAACACACACACAAATATACTTCCATACACATATATACATACATGCATAGACACCTACAAACATATATGTATGTGTGTGTGTGTGTGTATATGTATATATGTATGTATTTATACACACACAAATATACACACATACACGTTCAAATTTGAACAGCAGTCTCTTCACAACCAGAAGTCAGGTAATTTTAATGTTGCTATACTACGAAAATTGGAATTTTTTTTTTTTTCATTTATTGTTTTTGCGTATATATTTTTTTATAAAACAAAAGTCTTTTAGCAGTAAAAAAAATGCTAAAAGAAAAATTTATAAAATAAAAAATAGTTCTCTGTTTTTTTTTTTTAAACATGGGCGGTGAACATTACGATTATTTTTTTCCTTTTTTTATACAATTTCTTTTTGTTATTTGTCTTTGTCAGTTCAGTTTGACTACTATTTAAACTGAATACTAATGTGTGGGAGAGAGGGAGAGAGAGAGTAGGAGAGAAAAAGAGAACAGATTGTGAGAGAGGGAGTTGGGTTGGGGAGAGAAATGTCCAATCTAAAGGCATGTGTTTTAAGTGTTGCTTGAAGTTTTTAAAAATCACAACCAATGGCCAGAGAAGCAAATTCTTTCTACAACAAAAAAAAAAAGGTAAAATAAAAACTGTCATTGAGAGCAAAAAATAGTGTTGTTGTTGTTGTTGTTGTTGTTGTTAGGAGATTGGGTTTTGCTTTGATCTTTTTTGGAGGGTGGGTATATATTTTATGGTAATTTTATTTTTATTTCTTGTTCCTTTTCATTTTAATATATATTTTCTGCATGAAAAACAATAATTGTTAGTTTTTTTTTTTTTTTCTTTAAGACATTCACAACCCGTTTGGAGAGAGAGAGAGTGAGAGAGAGGAGAAAGACCGAGAGAGGAGGAAAGAGAGAGAGAAAGAGAGAAAAAAAAACGATGAGATTGACAGATAAGCTAAATAAAACATTCTGAGAGATGCTAAAAAGTTTAATTTAACAAAAATAGATCCCTTCAGTCACACACACAGACACTTATGTGCTCGCAACTTTCCAGACTTACATGTTGGGTGGTCTCCTTAGATGAGAAGCATCAACCAAAATTGGTGCTGAAAATAAGGTAAACACAACCAGGCTAAATTCATATGCTTCATTCTTACCTTTATCATATTGCTCAAGATTCAGTATTCACATTTCCCCCACTAAATACATCTAAAACTTCCCCTTCACACATTGGGTCCATGATATTACTGCAAATAACATACACACAGGAGTTGACTAAGTTAATTCTGTCTGAAGGCAAAGACAACAAACCTGATTCTGTGTCAAGGTTAAATTAATATCTCTATGCAAATGATAAGATAAAAAAAAGGGGGCAAAATATGAAATACAACTCAAGTTGACATTTTCCTTTCATCATGTACTGTTAAGCATTTCTACTTTATGCAACAATAAATATATAACAGCTCTCTCTTTCCTATCATTCTAACGATATATGCACACATACATAGCGTGTGTGTGTGCATATTTTATATATATATATATATATAAATACACATATATATATAAATGTATATAAATATACATATATATACTTACATATCTACTGCTTTGTAACTTAGTGTGTGCTTCTTTTTCAGATTTATGGTGTACTGACGATATATGTATATATATTTATATATATATATATACATATATGTGGAGAATAATTATAAACTGCGGTTTAAACAATAAATTACCTGCCTCTGGATACCCTCTAACGAAGACGGTACCCACACAAGTAATTCTCAGGAGTGCTTCCGGATTTAAACATCCCCTGGTTGCTTGGATATTTCAGACTACCCCTGAAAAATTGAAGCAATCCTATCATTTACCTATATATGTACATATACACACATACATACAAGCACAACCGTAGCTATGTGCTAAGAAGCTGCCTTCCCAACCACATGGTTTGGAGTTCAGTTTCACTGCATGGCACCTTGGGCAAGTGTCTTCTAATATAGCTTCAGGCTGACCAAAGACTTGTGAGTGGATTTGGTAGACGGAAACTGAAAGAAGCTCGTTATATACAAGAATAAAAGAATATATATATATATATATATATTATACCATAATATAGATATATTGTGTATATATACATATATATATAAAGTGTTTGTAAATATATATATATCTATATAGATGTACTGTGTGTATGTATATCTATCTATCTAGATATATACGTATATATGCAGGAGTGGCTGTGTGGTAAGAAGCTTGCTTCCCAACCACATGGTTCCAGGTTCAGTCCTACTGTGTGGCAACTTGGGCAAATATCTTCTACTATAGCCTTGAGCCAACCAAAGCCTTGTGAGTAGATTTGGTAGATGGAAACTGAAAGAAGCCTGTCGTATATATATATATATATATATATATATATATATATATATATATATATGTACATATTTGCGTATTTGTGTTTGCTCCCCCCCCCACACACACACACCATCGCTTGACAACCGATGTTGAAATGTTTTCATCTCCATAACTTAGCAGTTTGGCAAAACAGACCAATAGAATAAGTAAAAGGCTTACAAAAAATAAGTCCTGGGGTCACTTTGTTCAACTAAAGCCGGTGCTCCAGCATGGTGGCAGTCAAATGACTGAAACAAGTAAAAGAATAATATATATATACAGATATATATATATAAATATATATATATATATATACATACACACACACACACGTATATATATATATATATATACAGGTTGCGTAAACTATTTGAGGACAGATTTGTGTTTATAGAAAGCAAATATATAATAACAGATAACTTTATTAATCAAAAAATGCTATGAGGATAAAAATAAACCTTCTTTTCTATAATGTTATTTAATAAAGCCATCTCCAACTTCAACGACTGCTTCTATATGAGATCTAAATCATCTCCATGCTCGAATCAAGTGGTCTTGGTTCATTTTGGACATTACTCAGACTATGGCAACTTCCAAAAAATCTTTGGCGTTATAGGCCTGTTCATTGACCTCTCTCTCAACAACGCTCCACATGTAAAATAGTCCAATGGATTGAGATCTGGGGAATTAGGAGGCCAAATGTTAAGGGTTATGTGATCATGAAAATTTTCAGCCATCCATTCCTGTGTTACTAGAGTCATGTATAATAGTGCAGAATCTTACTGAAACACATACGGTCTTCCATTGCATACACTGTCTATCCAGGGCTTAACAATTATTTCCAGGACCTCGATGTAGGCGGCAGATTTAACTCTAAGGCCTTGTGGAAAGTAAGGAGGCATCACATGTCCTTCATTGCTGACAACCGCTAAAACTAGGACAGTTGCAGGAAATTTTGTATGCATAACATTTGGAACTTCAGAAGGGACACTACATAACCATCAGTCAATTCTTCTATTAGCTTTCTGATCTTGGTCAAAGCTTTTCTTGTTTGAGAAAAACCAAATCAAATCTTCTGCTGAATTTTTCAGTTTGTTTAAGACTCTTTTAGATCTGATGTAGTGATTTTCTTTTGCTTTTTCTGACAAATTGACTTTTCTTTATCATATAAGACTTATATTTGATGTCTTCATGGGCAACATTTCTGACTGTTCCTTCTGACACATGGAAATCTTTTGCAATTGACCTCATGGACTTTCTGGGATTGTAATCAATGGTCTGTTGAAGTTGCTGGATAAATCCAGGTGTTCTGATGATTTCAGAATGTTTAGAATGCTTTTTATGCTTTGATACTGGTGATATATATCCATCGTCAGTCTCTAGCTCCTTACAAACTTTGTAGACAAAAGATCTGGCAACTTTTAAAAACCAAGATATTTCTAAATCACTATTCTCAGCTTTTAAAACCACAATAACAGCTAGCCTCTTCATTTCTTGAGTAAGCTGAGGGTCTGCCATTATTATTTTCTGAAACAAAGATCATACAGAGTTAGCAAAAAATGCAGCAATGTCCCCAAAAAATGTATGTCCTCAAATACCTTACACACCCTCTCTCTTTATGTATATATATATATATATATATATATATATATATATATATATATATATAAAGGTGTACTAAATACCATATAACATGAAGTCCTGATTTAATGAAATTGTCTTCACTTTGTGAGTAAAGTAAACTAATGCTTATGGAGCAACAGTGATTGACTCCAATTGAGAATGGAAAAAAATCACAAGAATCAATTATTCTCTAGAACTGACATGCCATTAAGGAAAACAGTCAGATTTTCTGGAAACAAGAGGATAGCTATGTACATGTGTTTCTGCCTCAATCAGGCATAAACAGTATAACAGTTGTCCTACCTTGACTCCAACATACATAAAACTTAGACATTTGCAAAAGAAGTAGAGAACCTTTATGGCCGATGGTCAGAGTAATTAGGGTGTAGGATGTACCATAGGTTATATCTTATACTCTATATTGCCTTCCAGATGTAACATCTTGCAAACTGTTAATTATAAGTGATCTTTGAAATATAAGATAACTCCCACTACCTTCAAATATACTGAGTACTTCTTTTGATTTACAAACACCTTAGCTGCATGTATTACTACTACTACTACTACTACTACTACTCTGTGTGTGTAGGGGGGGTGATCATCTTTTAACATCCATTTTGCATACTGGCATGGGTTGGATGATTCTACCAGAGCTGGGAAGCTGCACCAGGATTCAGTCTGATTTGCCTTGATTTTTACAGCTGGATGTACTTCCTAATGCCAACCACTTTACAGCATGTGCTGGGCAATTTTACAAATGTGGCATCAGCACGAGTTCTTTTATGTGGCACCAAGTCAAGTGCTACACACACACGATTATGCATGTTATACAAGAAACATTCATTGTGTGATTGCCCAACCAGATTCCTGAATATTCCAGGCGATTTGACTGTCCAGTGCTTTTTCATTTTCAAGACCTGTTAGACATATTGCAATATTATGTTTTGTCAGGAACAATGGTTGTAACAAATCTCTAAGTATCATACAATACCAACTAGCAGGGGCCCCAGAAAGGAAAAGTTTAATTGCCCTTTCTCTACAATCAAATTGTAGCTCTATGTAAGGTACAAAACTTTGCCAGACTCAATCTACTTTGTATTTCATGAGTGGTCAATGGTAGGAAGGGGATAGATAAGCAGATGTAGAATTGGTTGATTTAACAAGTAGTTGCAAAAGTTAAAATTAATTCATATATTAAAATTAACAGTGGTGCTTAATAGTTGTTTCTCTTTTAATAAGAATAATTTCTTCCATACAGCACAAGAACAGAAATTTGGAGATGCAAGGTTGTCAATTACATGAATACCTGTTCTTGACAGATATTTATTTTATCAACCCCAAAAGGATGAAATGCAAAACCAACCTCAGTGGAATTTGAACTCAGAAAGAAATACACAAGGCATTTTGTCTGATGTTCTAATGAAGGATTCTGCCAATCCGCCATCTTTTTAATAATAATTTCTTACATAAGCATGAGGCCAGAAATTTAGAGAACAACTGATTAAATTAACCAAGTACTATGGAAAGATGAAAAACACATATGGTCTTGGCATGATTTAAACTCAGAACATTCATCTGGAACAAATATCGCAAAGCATTCTGTCTAAAGCTCTAATAATTCTGCCAATCCACTACCAATAATCAAGGTGATTGAGCATTTACAACAGAACAATTGAAGTCCTGTAGATGTATGCCCAACTAAATAGATCTTTATTAAAAAACAAAAAAGATGGCTTTGGATAATATGTGCCAACAATGATTAAAAGTAGGCTTTAGATTTGGTTTCACATTATTTGCTCATCAACATTTTGGAAAGCCATGAATTTGAGGATTTCCTGATGAACACCTATAAAAAGAATAATGAAGAAATGGCGGACAGCTCTTCCAGTTCTCCAATACCAAGACATTAAGGTCCACTCTCATAGGAATATCTTATGGGATATTCTAAAGTGACAATACATCTAGTGATTCACTTTATTTGTTGTCCTAGAGTTGACTAAGAAAATACAAACAAACATACACCATTTGTGTGTGTATTTGTGTCTGTGGGCATGCACATGTGTATGTACAACCTTTACAAGTATCTTGGACAAAATGAGAAAATCAGGTATGATAAGCTATTAACAAGGCGAGAACAAGAAATAAATGCCTCAAGAGATTAAGAAAATATAGTTATCAAAATGCTCAGCCTCCAAGTATATTGCTCATAACACCTTGGTAGTGCACATCCTATCACCTACATCTGTCTTCTGATTGATTGCTACAAGAATGTAATAAGGTATAAGAACTCAGAAACTACTCAGTTTTACTGAAAATTTCAAAACCAATGAGGATGTGGAGATACTTCCTATGCAAATAGGGTAGCTGCTACTTTCTGTCTATGTAAGAGTTGGATTATAACATTAAAGTAACATCTCTGACAGAAAAAACAAAAAAAAAACAAAACAAACTGAGCCACTATCTCATTCAAGTTTTTAAGTGGTGTAGGTGCTGGTTCCATGTAAAAGGCACCCATCACACTCTGTGAAGTGACTAGCATTAGGAAGGACATCCAGCCACAGAAACCAAGCCAAAACAGACTATAGAATCCTGGTGAAGCCTCTGGCTTTGTCAGTTTCTGTCAAGCTGTCCAACCCATGCCAGCATGGAAAACAGACATTAAATGATGGTGATGATGCATAAAAATAAAACATCATTAGGTTAGCTAATGAACTTGAGGGAAGACATGAAATATAGGCTGGCAATGACTTCTCTTCAAAGAACATTGGAAAACCCCTACCTTTTTTATAAGATTTTTCTGTAAAATAAAAACAAAACAGACCAGTACACTGAAAAAGTTATACATGGATACTTGAAATGAAAAACACAGACTGTACTTAGAATATATTAGACTAAAAGCCTAGAAAATAGTATCAAGAAGTTTCTAACATCTCACAAGAAGCAAGAAATCCCCAATAAGTACCTTCATCACAAAAGGCAGAAAACAGCTAACAACAAATTAAGCTATGCAAACCCTTAACTAAAGACTCTTGCCAATTGCAAAAAAATGCCCTCAAGATATTGCCTTTCATGAAATAGTCAGAGCAATCTAGAAGACTAAAATAGAGAAAAATAATCAATAAAAATGAAAACACTGAGACCAATAGAACAAAAGAATATTGGCGAGACCTAAAAATAATAATAATTAAACTCAAAAACAACCAAAGCTGATATTGTTGTTTGAGATCACAAAATAAAAACATGTTCAGCTGTGGAAGTCACTTGCCCACTTGATATCAATAATGCAAAGAAAGACAACTATGAATCACTGATGAGGAGTTTGAAATCCAATGCCCAAAATACACTTTTTGCTTTATGCCATTTATTATTGGAGCAATAGGATGTGTACCAAGCCCAACTGGATCAAACTTTTGTTAAATTTAGATTTTTGGAGAAAGAATACAGCTCAATAATTCATATGCTACAGAAGATGATGATATCTGGGAAAATAAAAATCTGAAAGAACTTCTTCAAATGTAATGGATGAAAGGATTGAGAAAGTATTATAAACCGAACAAGATTCACCTTATTTTAATATCCTTTTTCTTTTTTTCCAGTCAAGAAGAGAGGTAATACAAACAATAAAAACCAACAGTTTATGAATTAAAGTAATATATTGCAAACAAAGAGATCGTACAAATAAAGAAAGTATGATCCACCACTGGAGAAAATAATGAAACTCAACAAAGTAGAAGAAAAACTTAAAAGTGGCTATTCATTAAAAATTTAAGATTATCTCCAAATACAAACCCTTTATTATTCTCCTTCCAGTAACTAATCTAGAATTGGTCCTTTGGCCACTACTAAGAAATCTACCATCAAATATTTTATGGCTGAGAAATTATCTTGATGTTTCTCCGTTGCAAACCTTTCTGTTGCATTCACTTTTCATGTATTTCATGGGATGTCAAAATTTTCATCACAAATCATGAAATAAAAAGACAACTGAATTTAACAGTCTTGCTAAATTTAAGGACAAGATTGTTGACTTTTACTGATTCAGCCTAGCTCTACATGGCTGATCAACTTGATAGAAACAGCAGTGAACTAGCCTTAAATTATTCCATCACATCTTAAAAATGAAGGATACACTGGATATGTTACTGGCTGCATGATATCCTGAAGGAATGAAAAATGAGACAATCATTAACCCTTAGATGTTCTCAAACAGGGCTAACCTAGGGCTAAACAACAACACAATGTATGCAAAAGCAAAAGTATTGTACACATAACAAAGCAAGTTAACCAATACATCATACAAATCATACAGCAGCCCCTGCCCTTTCGTTATCAATTCTTTCACTATCTGCAAAAACTAAATTCCTATTCAACATGACAACAGCGAATACTTTTATCAAGCATTAGTAGTAATTATTATCACAGTAACAAACTGGAACAGCTTAGGAACTGGCTTCAAGAATTCTTTATATAATAGTCAGTCAAATCGTATTGCCATAATAACACTGTAACTAGAGATAGAAGAGTGATAAAGCCACTCCCTCCTCTTATTATATACATCCCTATTGATTCAGAAATTCCCAGTTGTTTTTTTTACCAGAAATGGCACTTGCTGTTTTTATAGTTGCTAGAGAATAAAAAAAATAAGTGGTAAGTGAAATGTTACCATAAACAAAGAATTCATCTGGTTATTTCCTTAAATGTCCTAGAAACATATTTTTTTAATCTTAAACCCCAAAATATTAATAACAACTAAAATTGGTTTCATTCACTGAACATGATATATGTATGTATGTATGTATGTATGTGTGTGTGTGAGAGGGAGAAAGAGAGAGAAAGTGTGTGACATGTGAAATATACTACAATATTTCTTTCAACTCTGCTTTCAGGGTTCAAATACTATCAGGGTCAACATTGCCTTTCATTTTCAGGGGCAATGAAAAGCTATCAGTCAAGTGCTGTTGTAGTCCTCTCTCCCTCCAGCTATAACATTCTGAATGTTCAGGTGAGTCAAAGTAGTTGGAGCCAAGTAGTTTGTGTCTCTTTA
Source organism: Octopus bimaculoides (assembly GCF_046866305.1). NCBI lineage: Eukaryota > Metazoa > Mollusca > Cephalopoda > Octopoda > Octopodidae > Octopus > Octopus bimaculoides. Next base: position 5,972,135 of record NC_142932.1, on the reverse strand, counting down.
TGACAACATAAGTACCTAAAGCAATCAGTGAAAACATGGCACCTGCTACCAATTTATTCTTGATTTTGAATTATAGATATAGTTTATGATGCACACAGACACACACATGTGTGCACATGCAAACTCAGCAATAAAACACATACATGCTCCACAGGGTACAACATAATTAGTTTTAGCAAGTTATTTTCCACAGTAAGTGCTCAATGAATTATAGTAAAACTATGAAAAGTGTAGGGATGAAACTAATACACTCATATATACACACACAAACCCATATAAACCCCTTATTTGTATATATATTCATATACACTAGATGTGTTCAAATAGTATCTGACTTCATTTTCTTCTGCCAAAACTGATGCTGCATGGGAGAAATCATTTGGGTGGGAGGTGATGCCACCCTTCCTATGCATGAAAATTTTTGCACCGGTAGGCTATGTCACTTCCCAGATGTTATGCCTAGAGTACAGATGTATAGTGTATGCTTGTTGGATTTTCATTTACATAAAAGATGACCGAATGCATCAAGCAGAAATACTGCATCAAGTTTTGCTATAAGCTTGGTCATACTCAAGCTATCCAGAAGATTCAGCAGGCTTGTGGAAATTATGCCATAGGCAAAACTCAAGTCAAGGAGTGGTACAACTGTTTTAAACATAGCTGCACCTTAGTGGAGAGTGAAACAGGATCAGTACATTCTATTTTAACAGAAGATTTGCGCATGCAGAGAGTATCAATGAAATTCATTCCCAACGTACTGGCAACAAAGCAGCAGAAGCAAATCCACATGGTAATCACTCAGGGCATACTGAGCTGTGCAAACCACAACCTAGACTTCATGATGACCATTATCACTGGTTACAGTGCTCCCAATGGAAGCATCTGTCATCACCAAAGCCCACAGCAATATGAAGATAATGCTGACCTGTTTTTATTGCTCTTGTGGCATTGTGCATCATGAATACACATCACAAGGCCAAACAATCAATAAGGATTGCTACCTGAAGGTTATACATCACCTTTGAAATGCTGTGCATTGAAAGTGGCTGGACATGTAGGAAGTGAAGAATTGGCAACTTTACCACAACAATGTGCTCACTCATTTTACCCACATAATCCAAGTTTTCCTGGCCAAGAACAACACAGCACTAGTTCAACAGGCTCCCTACTCTCCCAACTTCGCACCATGTGACTTCTGAGTCTTTCCCCAAACTGAAAACCATGCTGAAAGGAAAGTGACTGAAGTCGCAAGAGGAAATTATGAGAAAAGAAACAGCAGAGCTCCATGTCATTCCAAAGGTCTTACCAGTAGTGGCAGAACCACAGGAAGAAGTGTGTTAACTCCTAACAAGAGTATTCTGAAGGTGGTTAAACATAATTTGTGAAATGTACCAAATTGTTTTTTTTTTAATGCCCAAACATTGGATACTTTTTGAATGCACCTCGTATATTGACATGCATCCATACATACATAAGTTCATAAGCACTGATAGCATGTACATACATACAAGCATGAACAAATAATAACCTCACATAGGTTCCAACTGGTTGCAAGTGAAGTCTTCATCAATGTATTACCACCATGTATACACACACTTCTCTGCCTTCACTATATTACATTTTACATATTTATTTATTGAAAGCTAAAGTTCCATGCTGATCCTCCTCAGGGTTTTCTCATTCCTAAATATTCTTCAGGTTACCTTGAACAGCATGCAAGTCACAAAAGACTCAGACTAGCAATAAAGTGAAGCTGTGGCATCAAATGCATGGGCACTTTATTATATATATATATATGAAGTCCTTTTCTTCTCATTTGATTATCCAAATGCGCATGTGTAGCATTATACAATGTCTACAGAACTGCTCTTTCATAAAGTACATGAATTCTACACAATAATCCAGAAAAAAAAGTACTCTCACTTATCAAATATAAAGTTGCCAGGGTCAGGCAAAATGTATTGCAATATCTATTCAGGCATCTTGCATTCTGAGTTCAAATCCCATCAAGGTTGATTTTTGTCAGGAATCATTCTAGGATCAATAAATAAAATACCAGTCTAGAGTAGTGGATAGATGGCAATGTTATATCATTAGCAGTGTTTGTTCGAGCTCTATGTGTTTTAAGTTGAAATCCTTCCATGGCCAAGTTGGATAGTAAATCAGTCCCCAGATTTAACACTATGACACATTACCTTGATATCATTAGAGGAGTCCCTACTCTTGTAAGCATTTGACCAGGTTTCTCAAAGGAGGTTAACTTCCTCCCTCTCACCAGCCTCAGAGACCCTACAAAAGGCCTTGGAGACTACCCTTCATGTTGACAAAAACATTAAAAATAAAAAGAAAGGTTCCAAGAGCACTAAAAGACAGCAAAGGCTATATAGGCAACGCTGCCTGCTGGCCACTCTCTCTTTTCTACTCTTCATCTCCTACTTCCTCTTTTTCTCTCTTTCAAACTATATCTTTCTCCTTCTACTTTGTATAATATATAAAGCTAAGTGTTCCCCTTTGGAGCCATACAAGAACTTATATAAAAGATAAAATAAGAGGTTGTGGAAGGAACTGTGGGAGCTGTTAGAAGAAGAATCAGTGTTTAGTAAAACTGTCACATGCAAAAGGGGTCCAAAAAAAAAAAAAAAAAAATGAGGGAATCACTCTGCCTCCAACTAAGGGATAGATGTTAAGAGAAGATTGAGATTGTCGAATATAAACAAAAAAATATCATCATCACATCAGTTATATATAAAAAGGGGTAGGACATCTGCCTTCTTCCAAGGTTATTATATCTATATACCAAATGTTTATACATTTACATAAACAGATATATATATGTACACACAGATACACACACGCATACACAAATATATGCAAACATTTATACACTCAAACATGTGTGTGTGTCCTCATGTGTATGCCTGTAAATGCACATTTATGTGTGAGAAAGAGAGATGAAAGAGCCAATTGTAAACTAATAGCTTCTATAAAGACGGTGGATATTTGCCTTAGAAGTAGGCTATCGGGATGTCGAGCTTGCTTGTAGTTGTATTGGTGACCACCAACTTAACCATTTCAAATCCAGGTGTGTCTTATGATTATATTCCTCCCCTAAACAAACATTAATATAGAAGCTGCAGTCACCATAGGATAGTGAAAAGAAAAGATAAAATAAGGGAAAATCAAGGAGAAAACTTGAAACTATAAGCACCTTACCTGTTTCTGTCTAACAACATCTCACAGTAAATTTGACAAGGATGAAGGTAGACACAACAAAAGAATATGAATATTCCATTGAATTGGCTGGTTTAAAGTTTGGTCTTTTTCTTTTTCTCTTTTGTACATGAGATTGAACATGCAAGATTTTGCTTACAATTTCATCCCATAAAAATCAATAAATAATTTAAAACCTGCTGAACATAAGTAACATTTTTTTTTTTTTTTGACAGTGAAGAAATTATATAAAAAGGGAAAAAAACACAAGATATTGATATGATAATGTAAATAATACTGAAAATGTTTTGTTTTTTTAATATGAAACGATAATAATAATAATAATAATAATGATAATAATATCAAAAGATAATTATGTATAGAATTTAAAATATGAATTAAAAAAAATATTCTTTAAATTAAACACAAGAAAAACAACATCTAAACAAAAGGGAAAAAAAACAAGAGCAGACATTCACAGAAATGTCAAATGATATCTAAGAAATAGAAAAGAAAGTCTCAGTTAATGTCACCATCAATAACTGTTACCTATTTATCACATTTTCAATAGAGGGATAAATGGGAGAAATTAAAAATAAATAAGGATCTCTTTGGCAAAAAAAATAAATTTCTGCTCCCAATCTTTTTTTTTTTTCTGTTTTTCTTTTGGTCAAGGAACATTCTTTTTGCTACTGACTTTCTTAAAGTAATAAATTTTAAATATGAAACAACAAACCTTACAGTAAAAAGAAATCCTGGAATTAAGTAGATGAATTATCATTCTATACATACATATATATTACACACACACACACACACACACATATATACATACATATACACACACATATATACATATATGTACATAAAACACACGCACATCTATATAGATATATACATATATACACTCACACATATACATAGATATATACATATATACACACACATATACATAGATATATACACATACACACATATACATATATATATACATACACATACACACACAAGCACATACATATATATATATATATATATACATACATACATACATATAAGAAAACATATAAAGTTGATTGGATATCAGACTACTAATTAAAATAAGAGTAATGGTAATATACTTGAAGCATTGCAGTATGTAAATAATGAGATGTTTATAAAACCTTTAAGGATTGCAGGTGAGGAGTTAATTGAAATAATGTAAGGTAATGTCATTGAGTGAAAAACAAAGATATTGCATTACTTCACATAAGCTGGTTAATAATCCAATAATACTCTGAGATAACTCCCCATTTTTAAATAAAACAAAAAAAAAATCAATAGAGTTCAGAGAAGCTGTTGGAATTTAACTACTCACACTTATTGCTCAAAAGTTTTTAAGATAATACTGTAAAGATCTCATTACTAATTAAAATATTATTTAAATCTTGCTACTGATTCTGTCATGGCTTCTGTATGGCCAAGTTCATCTACATGCAGATACCACAGGGTATTTTTACCCGTAAAAGCTACATTGTAATCATGAAAAAGACCACAATGTTAAGTGTTTCAATAGCTTGCAGTGCAGTTTAAATTTTCCTGTGAGTACATAATCTGACAAGCCCAAGACACACCACATGAAGATGGAAATCCACAGTAGTACCTCCAATGGGGCCTATGACCATATTCCATGTTAAATAACTAGTCTCCTTGGTTGTAATAAGGTAATACAAGGTGTTACAGGAGTAAATAACAGAAGCAAACAAAGCATCTTGTCTTCAGCTATAATTCCATTCATATCTCGGATACCCTACACTTATAGACACCCAGTACTTGATACATACTTTATATCAGTGGTTCCCAAAGTGGGCTGTATCTCCCCCACCCCCGGGACAGTGGAAAGACCCGGAGGGGGGGTTAAAAAAAAACGGGGCAATGGATGTGAAAAAAAAAAATAATGGGTTAATTACGTTAAGTTTTATATGTAAAATACTATTGTTTTGAATTTGCTGCAGAAAATGGTCTGTGTCAATGGTGGTGAGTGGGGGTGGCACTAGGAATGTGGCCTTAGAACCAAGGGGGCAGCAGCCTGAAAAAGTTTGGGAACCACTGCTTTATATTACTGACCGCAGAAGAATAAAAGGTAAAAATTGACCTTGGTAGGATCTGAACTCAGAATGTAAAGGGTTATCATTAAATACTGTTAGGTATTTTGTCCAACACACTAACAACTCAGCCAATTTATTTATCATATCAATGTGCTTCTTTACCTAACAAGGCTGAGTTCAAATATTTCTGTAGATTTTGTTGTTCAAGGCAAGATAAGCTTTGTTATGCACTGCTTTGAGACAAAAACTTGCTCTGGTATCCACAAATGGGAATATGGAACTTGTCCTTAAATATGAAAGTAGTTTTAGTCTTTAGGTACATAAATTAATGATTTGCTCATGAAGACCACAGAACTGTAACATAGCAGTTTAAAGTGAGCACTAAAACTCTGCCCTATAAAATAATGATTCTGAAACCTAGTCCACGCACACATGCATACATATGTATATATATAGTTGATAAAGGAAATGGAAGATGGATTTAGTATGAATCTTTATTTAGCACGATGGTTGTTTCGACCAATCCTGCATCTGTCTCATAGGAGTGGGATATTGTGCATCTGGTTGCATTGCATCAATCAGTGCAGGCTGTGTTACCTCAGGTGTTTGATGTAGAAAAATAGAAACAAGACGAAACTAATAATCCCAGAACCTTAAACTGCATTAGTAACAGCTTCAAAATATAATCACCATTAACTAATTGTATAAGAAATTATTATAATTCATTATTCTCTTTACCCAGAAATTCCTTTACACAACTATTGACTCATGTTGTTTGAAAATACATTTTCTTTTTCTTTTTTTTTAAATATTTTCCTATAAGTTAGTTTTTTTTAGTGTTTATTTTTTTTTTAAATAAATGACATGTACAGAAATTCCATAATCTTAATCTGTGTATTAAATGGTACACATGGTAATACATACCATACCTGACAGCAAAGAGTTAAAATATTCATTCATACATAGAATTTATTATTTCTTTTGTAGTACCTTACTGCAGTACACAGTCTTCCATAATTACCCCTTCAGCAGTAAAACTAAAGAAAACTCACATGAGAGAGGACTACCAACATTGAAACATCAGGCAAGTATCTTCAAGAAATTGGTAGAGATTGGGAATGGGTTTTAAGGAAGACAGAAAGAAAGTAAAAAGGAGTGGAAAGTAAAAGGAAAAAAAGACATTCCACAATGGCAACCTATTTTAGCTAATAATAACTGCAGCAGCCATTATTCTCTCACTCACCAAACCTTCCACTACACTGTACATGGCCCCATTCTAGGGGTAAAATAACACCATTTTATTTTTTTAATACAATTCTTGGCTATTCTGGAAAAAGTTGAGTTTATGAGAAGATGACTTAGAATAAAGGAGAATATCTTTCATTCGTACAAACAGAATTAAATAAAACAAAAAAATACAAAAAAGAATACATTAATGAAAGTTTTTAGGAAACCTCAACCAAACACTATTTTTTTTCTTTTTCCATACTTTCCATTTCATTTCTTTTTTTTTTTTTTACAAAAAAGGAGTTTAGTTGGCCAGGAATAAGATTCTGACAAACAGAAATATTTTTCAATGACAAGTATAGGCAACAACATTATATATATATATATGTGTGTGTGTGTGTGTGTGTGTGTGTGTGTGTGTGATATATATATATATATATATATATATATATATATATATATGTATGTGTATATATATATATATATACATATCAGTAAGTGCATAAATACATATTCATATATGTGTATACATATATATAATCATATATATATATATATATATATATATATATATATATATATATATATAGTACATTGCATATTTTATATATCTAATACATTATATACATATAGAAGTAATTTAGTGAATACAGGAATTATACATGAGGTACTTCAAGTTTCATTCTCTGAAAGTGCAGTATTCATTAAATAATATTTCACTCTCACTGAATTGAGTGCTGATCCTATCAACAAGTGAACAGTAACCTATATATAATTATATATAAAGGTACAGTGAAATGAACAGAAATAGAACTCAATACATAAGAGGATGCATGTGTATTTTTTAATCAGCTGTAATGTAAAAGACTGAAAGAGTTGAGAATGCCATGCATTGCACTTATCAATGTGACTCTTCACCCTTCAGTCACTTATGTACCTTTCACAGCCTCTTAAAAATAATATATATACATACATATTCACATACATACATACATACATATATATATATACACACACATATATATATATACATACACATATATACATATACATATATATATATTATATACACACATATATATACATACATATATATATATTATATACACACATATATATACATACATATATATATATATATACACACATATATATACATACATACACATACATACATATCTATATATATTTACATACATTGTTTGACCTTATTTCCATTTAGCAACACCACTTCTCACAGCCATAGTTCAAAACTTTAGAAAATACAGAAAAACAACTCCAAGAAATATTTGAAAATTACTATATCTTATATGAAAACAGCTTTATACATTCCTCATTTTTTTAATATATATATATATATATACTGCTTCTTGTTTGTTTTTTTAAGTTTTTTATTATTTTTCTTTGTTTTGTTTTTTACTTTTAAAAGAAATCTTGAACTGTCTTTCAGTCAATTCTATAAAGTGAAACTGCAAAATATTTATTATGTAGTGCTTTACAATATAGCAGTGGTGAGAAAGAATTGTTGAACACTGCTTCACTACCACCATCATGGCCATATAAAGGCCCATACTGTCCAGTTAAATCTCACCTTATGACAACACAAGCTAGTCAGTTTAACAGCAGTTTTTGGTTACAATAAGTCCCTATCCCCCAGCAAAACTCATTTGTTACTCAAGTGGTCGTTAAAAAAAAAATATTTAAAACTATAAATATGCAATCATAGCACTGTAAATGGCAAGGTATTGTTGCTCGTTATTGAACTATTAACTCTCACACACCTTTGCTTAATAAAGCCAATGTCAAAGAGCTAACTGGCAAAGCATGGTGAAAACACTGAGGGGCAAACCTATGGGTCCAGCATTTTGAGCATTGAAAAAAAAAATAATAATGTGATGTCACATGCGATTATAATTCTTAATTATAGTTTATACACTCAACATCACTCACCCCACACCCTTTTACTTCTCCAGGATTTAGGTCTGAAACATGTGATACCCTAACATTTAAAGGTGGTAGAGAGTTTATTGAGAAAAATTTGCTATCAGTATTAAGCAAGTCAAGTGACTTCATATAAATTCCTTTATTGGCTGTTGAAAGGTCAAGTGATGTGTATATGTGTGTGTGTGTATACACATACATGTTTTGTGTGCACATGTGGCTGGCTGGCTGGTACACAGGTTGATAGGTAAATGTGTGTATGAATGTATAAACATATACATGTATAAATATGCATTGGGTGGATAAAATATGAAATAAGTTTGTGTATTTGAAAGCAGAACAAAGCAAATTCAATGCCTAAGATTGAATTTTTAAGGATGGGAAATCTAAAACATAAAGAAAAAACAATGAATATTGTATAATTCTTTCACTTTCTTTGTATTTTTTTGAGTTGTAGACATTATCAGAAAGTTTCATTCTGGACAAATACTGCAAACTGAAACTTTCAACACAAAACATAATAATAATCATAAAACTAACAGTCCTTTCTATTACAGGCACAAGGCCTGACATTTTGAATGTTGATCACAGCGACCCCCAGAGCTCAACTGATAATTCATTGACTCTGAAAGGATGAAAGGCAAAGCCAACCTTGGCAGAACATGAAGACAGATGAAGTGCAGCTAAGTATTTTGTCTGACAACTGGCTGCCTTAATGATGACAACAACTAAGGTATCTATCACAACTCTATATGGTATGTTCAGCAAAGAATAAAGCTATTGCTTAGGGTCCAATGCATATCAGTGCAGATAGATTTTGATAGCAGTGTAATTGTTGGTCTTAATATATTCCAGCAAAGGTAAAAAAGCTAAACAGATGTCAAAGCATTTGTTGGTCAAATTGCAGTAATTAGTCTAACAGATATTAGTAAATCTATTTGTTAAACAGATATTAGTGTAGCAGTTAGCTTAGTTTATAAAATTGATATTGGTGTAATGGATATTAAATATGGCTATTTGTCTAACAGATCACTGTTGAAACACTGCTCTTAATGCATTTTAAAGCTGCTGGTCAGTAGTCATAATATTAGCTGAGCTATTAAACACACACACACACTCTTGTAGCCTCGGCTGTTGACCATTGATCTATCTAGAGTTAACTTTCACTCGCAAAATTAATCAGTATCTTTCCCAATCTAATCCTCCTCATCATCACTAACTTTTTACTATGATATAGGTTGAATAGATTTTCGTCAAGCCAAAATCTGTCTTCAATGAAGTTAACATCCTGAAATCTGAACTCAATATTCTTTGTGCTTTCCTTGCACTTTCTGTCATGGCAGTGTTGCCATTTAAGTACTGTCTATGACCTTCACACATAGATAAATGAATGCTCAAAGCCAGTGCTGCCTGTCACTCATCCAATCAATTTCTGCCACCAATCCAGCTACAATGGCAACATTCAGTTCTAGCCAGGCTAAATATTCACTGCCAATTATTGGTCAAAACACAGTTGTGATACCATTTCACTGCCAATCATTGGTCAAAACACAGTGGTGATGTCATTTTACTGCCAGTCTTTGGTCAAAATACAGTGGAGATGCTATTTCACTGCCAATCATTGGTCAAAACACAGTGACGATGTCCTTTCACTGCCAGTCATTGGTTAAAAAACAGGTGATGTTATTTCACTGTCAGTGATTGGTCATATAGGTGATGATGTCATTTCACTGCCAGTCGTTGGTCAAAACCTAGTGATGCCATTTCACTGTCAGTCACTGATCAAAGCAGTGATGTTATTTCACTGCCAGTTTCTGGTCAAAACACAGTGAGATGTCATTGGTCCAGTAGACACTATCGCTGTAATTAACACAACTAAATACAGATCACCTATTAAAAGAGATTGAGTTAATTGACAAAAGAAAATGTAGGATGATGGAGTGAGCTGTATATTTTACAATACAATAAAAGACTATAAACATTGCATGTAAGGTGCCAAATGTCTCAATCAAACAGCCAGTAATGAGGAAGTAAAAATAAAAACTGCTTTTACTCTACAAGACCTAGAAAGACTTAAAGGGATAACACATATTAAACAGTAACAGAGATGATGGTGATGATAATAATTGGTTCTGAATTAAGCACAAGGCCTGGAATTTGGAGGAGAGGGTTAGTCAAACTGACCTAGTTCTTCACTAATACTTTACTTTATCTATCTTAAAGGAATGAAAAGCAAAGCTGACTTCTAAAAGAGTTGAACTTAGAATGTAAAGAGCTGGAGCAAATATTACAACATATTTTCTCTGCTACTCTAACAACTCTGCCAATCCACTAACCTTATTAACAATGGTCCAAATTTAGGCATAAGGTTTGATATTTCAAGACAAGGGTGAGTCAATCTATCATTGCCCTTAAAAATAATTCTTTCTACTATAGGCACATGGAGGCCTAATATTTTGCAGGAAGGAGTTAGTCAATTACATCAATCCCAATGTTCAACCAGTAATTATTTTATCAACCCTGAAAGAATGAAAGGTAAAGTCAACTTTGGCAGGATTTGAACTCAGAACACAAACAGTCAGAAGAAACACCACCAAGCATTGTGTATGGCCAGCAACTGGTTGAGCCAGCCCATTGCCTTTAAAGGATGAAAAGCAAAGTTGACCACAATGGAATTTGAACTCAGAACGTAAAACCAGAATAAATGCTGCTATGCATTTTGTCCAACACATTAATGATTCAATCAGCTTGGTGCCTTCTTAATAATAATAATTATTTCTAATTTAAGCATAAAGCTAGTAGTTTTGAGGAGGGAGATTGGCTGATTATCACTGACCTCATTAAGTGACTGGTACTTCATTTTATCAACCCCAAAAGAATGAAAAGCAAAATTGATCTTGGCGAAATCTCTGAACTTAGAATGTAGAGTGATGCAACTGAATACTGCAGCAGCAAAAATAATAATAATAATAATAATAATAATAATAATAATAATCCTTTCTTCTGAAGGCACAAAGCCTGAAATTTTGGGGGAGGGGCTAGTTAATTACATTGACCCCAGTACTCAACAGGTACTTATTTCATAGACCCCCAAAAGGATGAAAGGCAGCATTTGAACTCAGAATGTAAAGACAGAAGTTACTGCTAAGCATTTTGCCCGGCATGCTAACGATTCTGCTAGCTCACTGCCTTCCGAATAATAATAATAATAATAATAATAATAATAATGATGATGATGATAATAATAAATAACAACAACAGCAACAAAAACAAAACAAACCAAATTAATTTGGGAATCATAGAAAAAAACATACTGAGTGCTAAAATTATCTGACAGGTCACTCAAACAAAACATGAAATCATACAAATAAAATTTTTAAAATAATGGAAATGAATGTCTTAAATTTTTTTCCAAAATATATTGTTTTTTTTTTTCTTGTTTAATTTCAAATTATTGACACCAACAAACAAAATATACAAAAATATAAAAACATATCACTTACATAAGAAACAAATGTTAATCAAAATGTGTGTGTGTGTGTGTGTGTGTGTGTGTGTGTGTGTGTGTGTGTGTGTGTACATCTATTAAAGCTAATACTGAAAATTTTTCATATTGAAAAGAAACTTAACATATACATACACACGTGTGTGTGTGTATATATATATATATATATATATATATATATATATATATATATACATACATATACATACATACACATGTATATGTATGTATATATATATATGTATATATACATATACACACACAAACATGCATGTACATGCTATATATGTATATACACACACACACACACATATATAAGCATACGTGTAAGTGTGTACATACATTCATACATACAAACATATATACACCAGTTGAAGGATTAACAGGTGTACTGTCTGTGTCCATAGCTATCACAGTTCATCCACATTGTACACTGCCAGCTCTCTACAAGTTACCACTTGGGGCTACTATATACTAGTGCTCAGTTTTATTAGCATGTAGTATTCAGCTCAGATCTCTGCAAACTAGGTAGAAGCAAAGACTTTGTGGTCTATATTGTCATTTGCTCTGCTAGAAATAGCAGCCAAATCTCTCTTGAATACTCAACTATCTTCAATATGGAAACCCCCCCCCCACTAAATCTGCATAGTCCTAAAAAAAAGACGGCATGGTCACAAGGCATAGGTCAGCTTCGTCATAGCTGACCCAGGAAGGCTAAAGAACAACAGCAACAACAGCCTTTCATAAAATGACTGCTCAGCAAGGAAAGGGAAGTTTTTCTCACTCAACTTCTAGGAAATGATAAGTCCCAGTACACCATGTCTTGATAATTACAAATGGATAAAAATATTAAGATATATATATATATATATATATATATATATATATATATACACACACACACACATTCACACATTGCTTAGTAGGTGGGTTAAGTTGGTGTTGTTTTTTTGTGTACAGTTTTAAACAAGATAAAAAAGTTATCATAAAATGAACTAAAAAATATATGCAGTACTTTGGGAAGATTGGGAGAAACAGAATTGAATATTTAAATAAATACGCATACTAAATGGACAAACACACATAGATATGTACATACAACAATAAACACACACACACAACATATACAGCAAATCAGCAGAAGTTTACATACACACACACACTCACATATATATATACACACACACACACACATATATATACATGTGGTTATATCTATATACAAAAACTATTACGTATATATATATATATATATATATATATATATATATATATGTACCTAGTATGAACAAAAAGTATTCACACACTAACTAAAGTACTCAGTACTTCAATTAGTGGAGTTAAATATATTAGTTTACAGGTTTACAAATCTGTTTTGATTTTTTGGGAATTATTGAGAAAGAAGTTCATGCATGGGTCAATGTAATAGTTTAGAAGAAGGAGAGAAATCAAGTATTAAGTGTAAACATATGATGAAGCAGGTGATGATAACTTTCATAGAAGGGATAATATAATTTAAAATTATGGGTGCTAAGTCTTTATGTATTTAGGGGTGGACCTACCATTTAATATTTAACACTGGAGTTAAGGGATAAGAGAGAATCCAATCAGATCATGCCTTATGTATCAGATAGAATTCGATTCATCTTAAAGAACGTATTAACAGAAATATATGGAAAAAATTTTTTGACCAAATAATACAGAAAGATTAGAAGCAAAAGTGATCTAAGTTCTTTCAAAAATTGTTAAAGTAAAGAATTAAAATGTCAATACTTATGTTATGTATGTTAAAGATGTAAGAAGTTTAAAATTAATAATACTGATATACAAAGAAAGAATTATAAATGAAAATCTTTGTAAAAAGTTATTAACCTTTTTGATACTAACTCATCTCTATAATTCAAACTTTGTTTTAAAAAGAACCTAATTAAAAACTTCCATCAAAGTTTCATGCTAGTTTTTGTTCTAAACACTAGCTTAATAATGAAAATGTTATTTTACTAAATTCTTCATTATTTTCAAATTAATTGAAGTAAAGGCAGTATATTTCAATAAAAATATGCTAACAAAAGGGCTAGATAAAAAGATAGAATAAAATAATAGTCTTAGGTACCATGCTTAAAGATTACAACTATCAAAATCAGGAAATTCAGGTTTAACTAACTTGGAAGTATCAGGCCTGAAGTAGAGAGTTTGTTTTTAAGATGAGATAAGTACAGTATATATGAGACAATATTTTAGCAAAGGAAGAATGTGATCCATAAAGAGCACCAACACATATATAGGCCTAAATAACAAACAAAGCAAGTGGAAATACACAAGAATAAAACAATAAAAGATGTAAACAAACAAATCTATCAGTTAAATCGTGGAGGCTAACAAACTGATCAAAGTGCTCAATCTTAAACAACATGAAAACACAGATACAAGTCAGCACTTATATACTTCTGTAATGGCACAGAAAATCACTGGGACATACACAAAACATCATCATTTTAATGTATTCTCTTTCATAAATCAGAGAGAAATATATTGGGTTAGAGTTGGCTGGAGGTCCTCCCTGTCGCCAACCACCACTGGTTTCCAAGCAAGGTAATAATTTCAGTCTATTGAACAACAAACAGCCTGAACGTGTTGTATTCATGGAGATCAACACCATGTGTATTGGCCTTTTGTTTACAAAGATCATGCCATGTGTCAAGAAGCCTAGACATGCCTTCATTGTGGACTGCAAAGCCATTGTTCACAACCAATGAGCAAACACAAATGAAGATACACACACTCACATTCTAAAACAGGTCAAAATTGTGATGATATTTGATTGACAACTGATGAGGTGTTCAGCATGTCTGCATCCATTTTGTTTTGTTTCCCCTGTACCACATTATTATCATATATCATGCTTTCTCAGTATCATCTCTTCCAGTACACTCCCTCATGTTGCCAATGGCAGCCCTCCCCCATTATAACTGTTCATCACCCACCATTTCCCTCACACACTTCATGTCTTCTTCACAGCTACCTGTTACCCCCCCCCCAACCCACACCTACTTGCTCCAGCTTTCCTTCCAAAAGATATTCACAAATGAACATGCTTTTACCACACACTGCATTCCTCTCTGTCCCCATATCTGTCCATCTGCCACTCACTTCGCACACTATCATGAGCTTACCCACCCATACCACTAGGTATTCCCTGACACATCTTCATCACCATCCTCTTTCTTTTCCGACTGGAGCAACTATGTATCTCCCCGACAGCAAAACACCTGCTTTATGTCCATCAATTATACTTTAACTTCTTATCACCTGGCATAAAGCTACCTTCCTCAAAACTGCTCCCTAATTTAGTTGAGGTGTCTCGTCTTGTGAGTTACTTGGTGACCTTACTAATGCTTGGTGCTATTTAAAAACCACCAAGTACGCATCCAGCCATAGATACCATGACAAAGTAGACACTGGAGTTGGGTACAATCTCCTGTTGACCAGCTCCTGCCAAACTATCCAACCCATGCCAGCATGAAAAACAGATGCTAAATGATGATGATAATTATATATATATATATATATATATATATATATATATATATATATATATATATACACACACACACACATATACATACATATAACAGGCTTTTTTCAGTTTCCATCTATTAAATCCACTCACAAGGCTTTGATTGGCCTGTGGCTATAGTAGAAGACAATTGCCCAACATATCATGCAATGGGACTGGCCCTGAAACCACATGGTTGGGAAGCAAACTTTTTAACCACAGAATTATACTGTTCCTGCATAAATGTACATAGATGCACACAACTGTAAAGAGACATTATATGTGTGTGCATGCATATGCATATACATATATAGATACAATAAATCAATGAACATGTGCCTGTATGTGTGTGTGTGTGTGTGTATATATATGTGTGTGTATGTATATATATATATATATATATATATATATATATATATACACACACACACACACACACATTACTCAGATAGCTATATGTATGAATATATATACAAACAAAATATAAAAACATACATATATGAATATAAGCGTGTATACATACAGACATACATGCAAACAGATATGTCATACATATATATAGACACACACTCACTAACACAAGAATTAATTTAAACAGGCCATATCCAGCCCATATTTTCTATCTGTTTTATATTCAAACTGGCCAGACCTAGCCTCCACCTACCATTCTATAAATAAACAATCACATCATCTCAAAGCAATGAAATAATATATGATTAATTCAAAATAATGTGAACAAATAAATATTACATTTGACGGAATAACTTGAAAAGTTCAGCAGATTCAGAATCACACAGGCAGTAATTTTAAGCATAAACACAGATGTGTGGACATAATATTATTTCACTTCTGCTTCAATATAAAGTCTTCCTACAATTTTTTTCAATAGATATGGCTGTGTGTTAAGAAGTTTGCTTTCCAGCCACATGGTTCTAGGTTTAGTCCCACTGTGTCGCACCTTGGGCAAGTGGTCTTGGTGGTGGATTTAGTAGATGGAAACTCAAAGAAGGCCATTGTATATGTGTGTGTTTCTGTTTGTTCCCCACTACAACTTGACAACTAGAGACGGTTTGTTTACATCTGCATAACTTAGTGATTCAGCAAAAGAGACCAATAGGAAAAGTACCAAACTTAAAAAAAAAAAAAAAGTATAGGGTTCGACTTCTTTGACTAAATCCTTCAAAGCAGTGGTCCAGCATGGCCATAGTCCAACGACAGAAACAAATACAAGACAGTCATTTAGTATTATTAATTCCCTATAACTTATCTAACATATTTCTTACCTTATCAAATCTAATTACTGTTTGACATTTTTACTGGGTTTTTTTCCTCATTAAATTTTAGCAGAATTTTAATCACTTTTGCTACCCTAATTTAAAACATTTGGTCAAAAAACTTTTTAGCAACATATTTCTAGAGTTGCATTCTTTGATTTGATTTATTTCATTATGTATTCAATCAGGTTGAAGTCTCTCTTTTGCTTTAGCTCATGCATTCCATGATAAACATTAAACAGTGAATCTACTTCTTAATGTGAACTAAAACAGCCATAATTTTAAATTAAGCTACTCCTTTCAACCAAAGGTATCACCACCCCTTCAACCTTGCACTTGATTTCTTCTAAACTATTTCTTCAACCCAGACAGAGATTTTTCTTCTCAGTTTTGAAGGAATCAGAATGATCAAAATAGATTTGTAAACCTGTAAAAATGATCAAAACAAATTCTTATACCTATGAACTGATGTAGTCATATATACATACACACACACGTGTGTGTGTTATCACTAGAAAGCACCAAAATAGAGAACAGGGAGGGAAAAATAGAGATTTTAAATCAGTTCCAATAAATTAAATTAATACTTTGAGAGAGCGTGCAAATTGTGAGATTTTTGAAGTGAGGGTGTATGAATGTTCATTTTACGTTAAAGCTTCTTTTATGATTTGAGCCTTTGATAACAATTGGTATGCCTGCTTGACAATAATAGTGATGCTGCCCAATTTTACTAATCTATCTCCTAAGTGTGACCAGACTGAAGTTTTGGGGCTTGAACCAGCCATTTGTAAACCAATTTTTATCTCATCCTCTCTTTTATTTCATAATTTGTTTTTCATTTACAATTGACTAATCATGATACAATAATCAAATGCATTTTTAATTTGTAGTTAGTTTAATGCTAGTTTTTTTTTAAGAAAGAAAGAAAAATAAAACAAATAAATAAAGGAGAGACTTTGTCTATTTCCTGTATTTGAATATGAAATATTGTTTTTGTTGCTGTTTTATTTTTACCCACCTATTCAGCGTTATCACCAGATAATGATGCTGGTGTCCAGCAATGCCAATTTAAAAGCCCATTTCACCATGTCATATCCATGGATTATACATATCAAAATTTAGAGCTAACCCTATGAACATCCAGAGCAGTTATCAGCAACATAAATCTCTTCAAGATGAAATCTCGTTTCCATTATATATGAACACACGCACATACATATGTGTATATGTATATTTCTGCATGTGAGTATGCATGCATGTATGTGTGTGTATATATATATGTGTGTGTGCATGTATATGTATATATATATACTAAAACACCTCCTTTGAACCACTGATAATAGATTATGCATTTAGAATAATGTTTTATACAGGGGGGTTATGGATTGAAAGGGTAAATTCAGCTTGATTTTTTCTGTAAAATTACAGATAGAAAAACAAAACACTTATCACAAACACAGCTAGTTATCCAGTAATTCATAATATAAGGATATCACTTGAAACTCTCAGTAGAAAACCAAGAAAAAAAAAAAAGAAGAGAGAAACAAACAGAGAAAATATCAAGATATTATGGACTAGCACCCTTACAACCATGGCAGAATTATTTCACGTGTCCAACACCTTCAACCAAATGATTAACTTCTCACTGTTTGTTGGAGGACCAGGTTTTCAAACATAATTACTCTGAGTGAAAACTCATTTTGGCAGAGAATTTTTGTGTAAAAGACTGAAACTGTGATATGCAGTTACCTACAGGTTAACAGATTCTTTAAAAAAAATTGTTTTCAAGATAAAAATTAAATGCAAGGAAAAAAAAAATGTCTCTGAAATAGAAATATATATGTATATATATATATATATTTTATATATATGTTTATATTAGCATCTCTTCTATAGCCAATTGGAAAGACTAGTAAGTATCAAGTTTACTTGTTACAAAAGTATACTGTACATTGGCTTACTTTCAGTGTTCACTTGTGGGATACCATTTACAACAGCTGCAGCTGGTGCTGCTACAGCCGCTGCCCCCACATCCCTGCCTTGATCAGAAACTTCAATAACCTCTCCATTGTCACAGTTCACAGCAGCCACTACAACAGCTGGTTCAATGTGATTGTTTTCATTTGGGATTTCTAAATTGGGGACAGGTTCAAGACCAGTGTCCTGCTCCTGCTTGTTAAGGACTTTTGATTCAGCCCCTGCAATTTCAATAATGTCTACAGTAGCAGGGATCAAAAGGGGCTCCAGTGCAACTGGGACCTCTTCAACAGAGTTTGTTCGAGTGTTATGTCTTGAAGGTGACAACAATGGAGGGGGGAGTGTAGGTGAAGGAGTATGTCTAAGTGGAACGTCTTTGCTCCTGATAATATCAGTGTTCACATATTTTGATGCAGAAGAACTAAACAATTTGGGTGAATTTGTATTCTCTTGTAACTGGATGGTGTTTTTGGCCACAATAGCTGTTGTTGTTTGTAATGAGCCCAAGGAAGTTCTACTGCTTGGTAACATTCCTTGAGCAACAGTTGATAATGAGGAGGTTCCTGATGCAAGGCTACTTGAACTACAAGATTTATTCACAGTCAATGGAGAAATTCTTGCCATTGGCACAACCACAGTGTTGGCCTCAGAGATGTTCATGTAGGCTTGTTCACTTGACACCAGTTTTCTAGTAACATCAGCAGCAAGAGTAAAGTTTGGTCTTTCTGCTAACTCTCTGCCAGCACAAGACATTGAACTTCCAGATGACATCAAAGAAGAAGGTGTTGAACAAGATGACGAGATTTCATTGCTGTATAATGGTTCACTATCATCATGGTCATCGCTGTCATTATGCTCCACACTTTTCCCTGTGCCATTTGACCAGCTGGTAGTTGTTGATACATGGGGTGTAGAAACAGTTGGTACAACACTTGTACCATTAGTGGTTTGTGAAGAACGTTTCTTTTGTGGAGACTTCTCAAATAGTCTTGGGACATAACGTACTTCAGCAGCAGCACTGGAGGATACAATAAAAGCGGAACCTTCACGATCATGATCAGAATTGGTTCGAATTTTTAGAATCTCTTCAGGCGCTACATGAATCTCATCTCTTGGGTTAACACTTTTATTTGTACTCACTCCAATCGAATGAACTCCGGTAGATGTTCCTGATTTACGATTGAGTGATGGTGAGGCTTTTTTCATGTCATGCATACGCATTAGGTTGCTAGACTGAGATGGTGGACACTGAAAAATGGAAGCAGGGGAAAACTCAGCAACAATTTTCTGCTGCGAATGTTCGTGTGTGTCCCAATCTCGTACAGAAGATGGCATTTTTTGTTGCAAAGCAGCACGTTTCTTGCTATCTGACCAACGGAAGTGGTGCAGTCTATCAGCTTGAGTTGAATTGGATTTGCGCTGTGATCTGTCTGAGCTGTAACGGATCACTCCGGATTTCCCACATTCAAGTCTAGCTTTTGGACGACACACCAACAGAGGGTCTTTAGATTTGTCTTCTTTTGACCTGGAAGACCTTCCTTCTGATTTATGAACAAGACACTCAGTGTGTTTACTCCGCGAATGACCATCCCTCAGGTGTTTCTCGGAATTCTCCATCATAGAGAGCTTTTCTGCAGCTTTCATGCTTGCAGCTAGAGGATCAAACTCTTTAGCTGGAAGGATTATTTCTCTTTTGTTCCGGTTATAATGCTTAGAGCGATTGCCAGAAGACAGCGTCTCTTTTGATAATGGCACCAACTTGACTCCACTGCAATCTGAATGGGAGCTTACTTGGTTCTGAGAGGAAGTGCCAAGCATGTCTTGGCATTCACTTACTAAATTTTTGTCTGTAACCCTGTGTGAAACTTTTGTAGGCTCACATTTAGCAGACAGTGAAGTTGAAATAGTTTGTTTTTGTGAACGCTGATGATGATGATGATGATGGTGGTGGTGGTGATCTGTATGGTGAGATGAATGAGATTTGGTAGGGCGTGTAGGTGAATGCAGTCGGGGAGGGAGAAATGGCAAATTGGGTGACACAGTAGTCGATGTTTCAGGAGTGGATTGATTCTTATTTTTATCACCACTGCAATTTTCATAAGAGTCTTTAACGATTATATACTCTCTGTCTCCAGCCCGGAGAGCTTCATTTGAGTTTTGCAGTTGGCTTTTTGGTCGGGAACTACTAGTCGCTTCAGGAGATTTCAGTTGGTATTGAGCCCTGTTTATAACAACTCCAGAAAAATCATGGAAAGTAACTCCCTGTGGATTTGTCTTGTTAGAAGAAACTAGAGAAGATTTTGAATGCTGATTACCATCCTGAGTAGTTGCTTCCGAAGCAACAGCATACATTGACTGACTATTTGTGTTCCTCAAATTTAAAGATTTGGAAATATGACAATCAGATGCCGGTCTGGCTGGGATTGATCTAGAATTCTCTCCACATACATTTTGCTTGTAATGTTTTGAAAGTTGAACATCACTCTTATTATTTCCAGATGAGCTGGAAAGTGGAGGGAGGCTGATACTTGATACAGTAGCTAGTCTGATGGGTGATGAAGTAACAGTTTTTACAGTTGCTGTAGTAGTGTGTGACGTTCCAACCCCACTAGAAATCGGATGTGGATCAGCATTTACTACTGGACAATTGACATACCGCTCTTGTTGAATATCACCATCATTGACTACTACTTCCTCATCACTAGTATCAGTGAGTTCTTGTATAACTTCTTCATACGGAGGAAGTTCATCCTCACCAAATACATTAGGAGTCAAATCATCATACTGTGGAGGGAAGTCAGTGGATGCAGCAGGCATCAGCTCTACAGCAGCTATGTAAGAATTCTGAGAGTGGTCACTATATGTTGAAGATGGTGTACCATTATCGGTTATCCTCCGTGGTAAATCAATGTGCTCACTACGCCGGGTATTATCTTGGCATGGCTGATCATGTCTTAAGTGATCTGATGATAAAAATCTATTTGTCTCATTTGAGTGACGGTTGTTTGAGGGGGCATGGTTGTTATTTCCAGTTTGAGTATGGCGTGGTGAGTGAAAGCGTGCATTATGGGAACTTGTTGATGCCAACGGTTCACTTTCTCTAAGTGGTGTGTGAATTGATGCTGTCTCCCTGGGTGTATTCGACCTACTGAAAGTTCGTTCTCGAAGAGGAGTACGGGAAGTAGATGCATTATTTATACGGCTTTCGCTAGATGTACACATCAGATTGTCATTTTCTCGTGAACTCTGGTTTGATGAGCAATTATTGGTTTTTTGAAAAAACAAATACTTGATACAGACCCCAACAGAGGTCAGTGAACTAATAAAACCAAAAATTGCTAAACACAGGGAGAAAATATGGATTATGCTAGTTGATTCTTTGGGATATTTCTTATACACGAAGCTATGTTTGTAAAAATTGCTGTTAAAATCTAATCCTCCAGCAGATAACACAAGCATGACTGCAGACAAACAAGTCGAGATGACTGATGTGATCAGATATGTTTTGATGGCACAAGGTCTTCGCAATTGCCCAGCTACTACACCACTTAGTCCTGACAAAAACATTGAAATGCCACACCATAAACCAGTGCCAAGATAATGGCCCCAGATTTTCTCACTGAAAGCTATTACTGCTATGATTATACTAGCAATGCCAAATATAGAAAGAATGACACCAAGCACAAATGCAGCTTTTTGCGGAAAGTCAATCCTTAATCTCATTTTTTTCAATACTTTTGTGTTGTTGTTGTGAAAGAAATATGGAAAAATGTAATGAATAAACCTCTTTGAATATTGCTTTTCAAAGCATTAGAAAAAAATTCAATCAGTTATACTGAAGTGGTTCTACATTTCCATTGTTTAGATTCTTATTTGTTTTCTTTTAGTTTCTTCTAGTTTAAACACATATTACACAAAGAATTCTTCTCTCCTTAAAATGATCCATTTGTCCATTAATGTGTCAGTAAAATTCTAAGATATATTTAAAAATCTTTTCATACCAGATACTACCTACAATTTGCAGTAGTATATTTGAATCAAACAAGCAAACATAATAAACAGAATAGAAAAAAAATTAATAAAAATGAGCCCCTGGAGGCATAAAATGCTAAGGTAAAAATTAAGAAATACCAATGTTTTAAAAATACCAATCAACTGCTGTAGCCATTTTTTCTTGTATATGTAATTTGGTAGTTAGTATATCTTTTGAATTTGTTCTTAGACATCAGCATGGCTTAAAGCGATTGCTTAATTAGCAATTGCAATAACAAAGTATGTAATTAAAACAAATATGACCGATGTGGTGACCTCTGGATCCACCTGGCAGCAGTTTGTTGACAAATACAAGAGATCTAACATTGCTAATTTATATACATACATAAACACATTATTTATATATAAATATATATATATATATATATATATATATATATATATATATATATATAGATAGATAGATATATATATATATATATATATATATAGTCAAGATGCCAATGTTTATTTTTGAATTTTTTCTACCTTTTTACTGTTATTTTTCCTTAATTATTTTTGATTGATTGCTGATGTATGAATTACAATAAATGTATATAAATCAAAGAGGTTCAAAAGATAATTTAGTGACAGAATACTTTCGAAATGTCATTGGTTATGTTACAAAACTATTTAGATAATTGATAATAGAGATAATGCGGAGTAATGTGTGAAAACGATATTCAATATACAAAATGCCGTTTCAACATAAAACGACATTCAACTTATTACAGCAGAATAGGGGAGAATCACTTTATTCCATACTGTAATAAAGGCTACTGTCTGGTTAATAATATCTATTTCTATTGATGCTTATTGCTCTTTAGTTTTCTTTTTTTTCTTCTTCTTCTTTACTTGTCTTTAAATTATGCTGATATCAACAATATTCCAGACATAAGAGCGAATTCTAAATTTGCTAAAACATGGTATACTAAGTTTCAGTTTTAAAACTATTTTGCAAAATGAAATTGTAAACATTGGCATAATTTTTCAGAACCGCGGTGAAACATCATTATTGAAGTCATCATCGGTTCGGCAAAACGGAGGGGGAGCAATGTGAAAAATTTAAGGTTGAAATAAACGAAGAACGTCGTAGATATTATTTTCAAAAGTGATCCCCTGGTTTCCAGTCAGAAAGCACGTAGTAAAATAGAGGTAAGCATCCAATGATAATAATAGTGCCAAAACTTGACGTAACCAGTAACCGCGGTAAGTCACACATATTTTGGTATGTCCGGGAGGAGTGATGGAATTTCAGAGTTCCGTTGTCTGCTGGTCAGCTTCCTAAGGAAGTGTGGAAGCAGTTCTGACAGTATAGGTGGAGAAAGGCAGTACTAAGAACAACTGCAACACAATATACGGAGAAGGATATAGAAAAAAAGAGAAGAGAATGTGTTTGTGTGTGTGAAGAAAAGAAATAGAGAAAAGTGGATGGATATTTTTACCCTTCTTCGAATGTGAGGAAATTCACGGGTACTACCTCCTTGTATTTGATGCTTGCAACACACCCTCCCCAATCAGCGACATAGGGAATTTCCAGTAAGTAAGCGTGCAGAGTGTGTGCTGAGCCATTGTCATACGCAATTAGAAGCTTTGTAATCGTGATTAACTACAGCGGCGACGATTCGCTTGAGTGAGAGTGTTCCGAAGTGGCTATAAAGAGAGCAACAGGAGTTCAATTGGGCGACTACGACGGCCCGCAGCACAATCAGGCGCCATCTTGGTTGTCTCCAGCAGTACTGTCTGACCTGACCTCGCAACAGACGGAGTGGGAGGTAAAAAAAGGAAGTTTGGGAAATAGAATTGGTGGGAGGCACTGCAAGCAAGCAGGCAGAGGCAACGGCAAGGAAAAGAGAGAGAGAGAGAGAGAGAGAGACGATCAGCAAGCACTGTTATGTTATTTTCTCTGAATTTTTGGATTTTTTTTCACCTTTTTACATTTTTTTCCCTTCCCTCAGCCAACGAACTGACTGCAGGGGTGGGTAGTAAAGAATGTCAGATACAATGGCAGAGGAAGAAGAATTAATATTCACATGTTCAACTGACTACTACAGACAATAAAGCGAGAAAGCGTATAAAGAGAGAAAGATAACTACAGTAGACAAATTGCTATGTACGTTTTCGCTAAAATGTGGAACTTCAGTGTTTTGCCTCTAAGACAGTGCTGGTGGGAGGGGGGTAGGAATAACGGAACGAAATAACCAACAGTTAATTATTTCACAGGAATGGAATTTGGGTAGGTAATATTAAAAAAAGACAACATTGATTAAAAGACGAAACGAAGATTTCAAGAAGCTACACTCCCTTTAATATATCTCTTATTTTATATGTGTGTGTGTTTACACGCATATACAGGCATGGTTACGAAGTTCGCTTTTCAACCACGTGGGCTGTCTCACTGTGTGGTACTTAGACATGTGTCTTGCTCTACAGTAACCTTGCGTCGACCAACGACCAATGAATATGGTAGACCGAAGCAATACGGAAGCCCATCGTGTATGTGTGAAGTCTTGTGGCCTAGTGGTTAGGGTGTTGGTCTCACGATCATAAGGTTGTGGGTCAAATATTTAATCCTGTCAGAGCGTTCTTTCTTGGTCAAAGCACTTTATTTCACTTTGATTTAGTTATAATGAGTACCAGTGCTTGTTTGTGCAGCCTCTCTCTTTCCAGCTGTCATATCCTGAATATTCCTCTGAGTCAAGGACGATAGAGTTGAGAGAATGTTTGTGTCTGCTCGTGATTTAAGCAACCGAGACCAATTTGCAAAATCGTAGCACATATCACTAAGCTATGCTTACTCACAAGAGATGGCTGGTTAAACGTGTATATATGTATTTCTGTGTATGTGTGTGAATGCTGAAATTCTGCACTTTGCATGAAAAAAATGCTGAGCTACAAGAGGTGATGTTGTTTGACATTCCCTGTCAACTAATGATCTGTCAGCTCTGCACTTTTGAAGATGAGTGGAATGAAAAATCTCACACTTAGAAAGAAGTAAGGACTAATGGGTGACAGGAAGGGCATCCACCTGTAAAACAATGCCTCGGTATTATGCATTTATGTAAGATGGCAAGCAGGCAGAATTGTTAACATACCAGGCAAAATGCTTAGTGGCATTCCATTTGCCTTTATATTCTGAGTTCAAATTCCACCAAGGTCAACTTTGCCTTTCATCTTTTTGGGGTCAATAAAATAAGTACCAGTTGAACAATGGAGGTCAATGTAATCAACTTAACCCCTCTCCCAGATTTTCTGGCCTTGTGCCAAAATTTGAAAGCAATATTATGTATTCATGTAAGGTGGCAAGTTGGTAGAATTGTTAGTATGCTCTTTTACTTGTTTCAGTCATTTGACTGCGGCCATGCTGGAGCACTGCCTTTAGTCAAGCAGATCGACCCCAGGACTTATTCTTTGGAAACCTAGTACTTATTCTATCGGTCTCTTTTGCCGAACCACTAAGTTACGGGGACGTAAACACACCAGCATCGGTTGTCAAGTGATGCTGGGGGGACAAACACAGACACACAAACATACACACACACACACACACACATATATATATATACATATATACGACGGGCTTCTTTCAGTTTCTATCTACCAAATCCACTCACAAGGCTTTGGTCGGCCCGAGGCTATAGTAGAAGACACTTGCCCAAGGTGCCACACAGTGGGACTGAACCCGGAACCATGTGGTTGGTAAGCAAGCTATTTACCACACAGCCACTCCTGCTGGACAAAATGCTTAGTGGCATTCTGTTCGATTCTACATTCTAAGCTCAAATTCCACCAAGGTCAACTTTGCCTTTTATCTTTTTGGGGTCAATAAAATAAGTATCAGTTGCTAACGTGGCTGAAGATAGCACCACCTGACTGGCACCCATGTCAGTGGAACGTTAAAAGCACCATCCGAGCGTGTTCATTGCCAGGGCCACAGACTAGCTCCCTTGCCGGTGGCACATAAAAAGCACCATTCGAGCGTGATCGTTGATCGTTACCAGTGTCACCTCACTGGCATTTGTGCTGGTGGCACATGAAAAGCAACGTTTGAGTGAGGTTATTGCCAGTGCTGCTGGACTGGCTCTTGTGCAGGTGGCACATAAAAAGCACCATTTCAGTGTGGCTGTTACCAGTACTGCCTGACTGGCCCTCATGCCAGTGGCACGTAAAAGCACCCACTACACTCTTGGAGTGGTTGGCATTAGGAAGGGCATCCAGCTGTAGAAACTCTGCCAGATCAGATTGGAGCCTGATGCAGCCATCTGGCTCGCCAGTTGTCAGTCAAACCGTCCAACCCATGCCAGCATGGAAAGCGGACGTTAAACAGTGATGATGATGATTATATATATATATATATATATATATATATATATATATATATATATATATATATATATATATATATATATATATATATATATATATATACGAATTTATTATTCTCAAACAAAGACGCTGTTGACATTGACTTCAAAGTTTCAACCAGCTAAACCAATGTCAGACTGCTTTGCCAGATGAAACTTTGAAGTCCCTGTCAACAACATTCGTGTTTGAGAATAATAAATTTGTACTCTACAAGAGTATAGAATAACCCATCAGATTAATGTAAAATTGTTTTTATTATAACTTAGCATAAAAACAAAAATATATATATATATATATATATATATATATATATATATATATATATATATATATATATATATATATATATATATATATATATATATATATATATATATATATATATATATATATATATATATATATATATATATATATATATATATATATATATATATATATATATATATATATATATATATATATATATATATATATATATATATATATATATATATATATATATATATATATATATATATATATATATATATATATGTATATATATATATATATAGGCACAGGAGTGGCTGTGTGGTAAGATGCTTGCTTCCCAATCACATGGCTTCAGGTTCAGTCCCACTGCATGGCACCTTCGACAAGTGTCTTCTACTATAGCCTTGGGCTGACCAAAGCTTGGTGAGTAGATTTGGTAGATGGAAAGTGAAATAAGCCCATCATATATATATATATATATATATATATATATATATATATATATATATATATATATATGTATTTGTGTGTCTGTGTTTCTCCCCTACAATTGCTTGACAACCGATGTCGGTGTGTTTACGTCCCTATATCTTAGCAGTTCGGCTAAAGAGACCGATAGAATAAGTACTAGGCTTACAAAGAATAAGTCCTGGAGTTGATTTGTTCAAGTAAAGGTGGTGCTCCAGCATGGCTAATCAAATGACTAAAACAAGTAAAAGAATATATATGTATGTGTGTGTATGTACGCATGTGTGTATGTATGTTTGTATATATATGCGTATATATAGATTACACACACACATTCACATGCACACTGGGATAACTGACTAAGTAAAACCCCCTCCTTGTAGTAAAACTGAAACCTAGGGTAATGCTTGTCATAAAACAGCACAAACTTTCAAGCTAAAGTTTATTTATATCTACTGAATTCTTTATGACAAAATACAGATATCGCTCAACCATTAAGTACAGTATGCTTTTGTTTTTTTAGTTCAGTGATGGAGGCTGTCACTGTTCATATTTTGCTCTTAACTCTTTCATAAGTTAGAGTCTTTGAATTGCAATCATACAATTCATGCGTGCGTGTGTGTGTGTGTGTGTTTTGTTTCAAGTTCCCCTAAATAAGAGTAAAAAAATCTAAGGAACATGAGCAGAATGTATTTAAGTAGAAGGGCTGTATGTAAATAACCAAGGCAACATTTGGGATACTTGACTGGTCTGTAGAAGAAATAACACTCCATAAACATTAAAACACACAAGATCCTGACATCAGCTGGAAATTTCCACAGAAACAGTGATATCAACAGGCTCTACCTAAGAAGAGATGAAGAAAATAGAAGCCTGAGATCAATGCAGACAGCCTTCAAATGCGATCATAGAGTCTTTTTGAGACAGCATCTGCTAAACAACTGCAGCAAAAATAAATACATAAACCTAGTACTGAAAAGCAAAGAGAACATTATCCTATGTGAGCTCCTCAGGAAGCATTTTCTTTCTGACAACCTCCCATCATAGAGATCAGCTGCTCTTGCCGATGTGAATATTTCTTTGAAAATCAAAGAGAAAGAGGACAACTTTGATACCTTCAGATTATAAATTCAAAATTATAAATTCACATTTAGACAAATAATAATTATTATTATCATTGGTGGACCTGGTTTTGTAAGAAAATGTCTAAGTGAAATCTGGAGAGTATGACAGAGGAACATGAGCAGACATCTTGCTTAAGAGGTGAATACATAGCTTCTGGAAAGAGAAAGGGAGATGTGAGGTCAAGGTAGAAGGTGAATATGAGAGAGAGAGTATAGGGATAGAGGAACAGGAAAGATAGGTGGGTAGGTAAGTGCACTAGATTGAAAAGAGTATGACAGATGATAAAAGATGGGGATTGTGGTGGATGTTGTCTCAGCTACCAAAGTCACCTCACAAAGCATTGAAAAACCCAGGCTATAGAAGACTCTTGCCCAAAATTACACGTTGTGTGACTGAACAGAAGAACCACATGGTTTTGAGGCAAACTTCTTAACTGCACATCCATACCTAAAAAAATTATCAAGAAAAAAAAAATTTGCTCAAAGCACATAATGATGAAAATAACTAAATTAAGCAGAAAATCAGAAAATGTGATACAACAGCATAGAAAAGTTTCAGAAATTCATAGTTGTGCCTCAGCATGATTTGGACCATAATGTATGAAATCAAATGAAAAACTATAATAAAAGTTGCAAGAACTGCTTTACACTAATGTTATTTTCAGAAAGTAATTTTTTAGTTCTCTGTCTAATTTGTTATAACCATCATGGCTAAGACCATGTTGGAATAAAGGATCCTCCTTTATGTTTATTATCATTTGGGGTGGCAGCCTAATTATATATATGTAAAAATACTTCAGTAAATTCTTTACCATTTCATGATATCTTTAATATTCCTATATCTCTTATATTTCTTTTCCTTTTTATCATTCTTTCTTTTTTATCAAGAATGTTCTGGAAAATAGCTTAGACTAAGAATGTATTTTATATAGTTTTTCTCTATTTTACTGTATTTGCAATCAATTTCATTTTTTTTCTTCCTTTTTCTTATTTCTGTATACTGCTCAGTTATATATTCTTTTATATTAAAAGGTTCATATTGTAGTATATATTACAGGTCTATTAGCTATGGTTTGTTTCAGTACCATGCTGTACTAAAGAATATACCTATAGATTTTTAGCCAACACTGTTTGTAATAGCTGTAAATATCTTGTAAGTAATATATTGCACATAGACATAAGGCATTTACATCTAACTACATACAGTAGTGACTAAAAATTCTCTACACGTAGTATGCTACACATAGCTGTAAAATATATATATTTGTATTTGTAATTATATATTAATAATGTATCTCTCTATCTATAGAGAAATGGCAAATTTAAATGAAAAGTCTTTTTAAAAGTGTTTCATTTAAATTTGCCAAAATTCGTTATCCATATTTACAGTTGAAAAGATCTCAAGGATCGAAACCGGTACTGAAATGTTTTTTATAAAAGTATTTTAGCATTTTCTACCTTAACTTTTTTTTCCATATATATATCTACTCGTGTGTTCCTCTTCAACCTTTTACATATATATATATATATATATATATATATATATCGTTGCCAGTGCCCCCAGACTGGCTCTTGTGCGGGTGGCACATGAGATGCACCATTTTGAGCGTGGCCGTTGCCAGTACCGCCTGACTGGCTCCCGTAGGATTTTCGAGCGAGATTGTTGCCAGTGCCCCTGGACTGGCTCTTGTGCAGGTGGCACATGAGATGCACCATTTTTGAGCGTGGCCGTTGCCAGTATCGCCTGACTGGCCTTCGTGCAGGTGACATGTAAAAGCACCTACTACACTCTCTGAGTGGTTGGCGTTAGGAAGGGCATCCAGCTGTAGAAATTCTGCCAAATTTAGATTGGAGCCTGGTGTTGCCATCCGGTTTCACCAGTCCTCAGTCAAGTCGTCCAACCCATGCTAGCATGGAAAGCGGACGTTAAACGATGATGATGATGATATATATATATAGTATGATTATCTACCTGTCTATCAACTCTAAACAAAGAAAGTGCAATTTGAAATGTTTACTTAGTTCATGAAAATGAGTGAGTACTAATTAGCCCTGGATGTTTACTCCTACAATGGACTAATGTCCCATTCAGAGCAAAGTCTTATACTCTCAGCCTAAATACCTCAAAAATCCATATGAGCCCCAACCTCATGAGTTTGTATGCTCAAGGCAGACTTTTTTGTCTACTTAGGTAATATTTGGTAATACTTTGTAGTGTGTGCAAAAGCTTTCTCCATTTACTGATGGATTACTGATGGAACAAAAAACATGTTGAAAGCTGATATTCATACTTGCTGATAAAAATAATATTAGTTTACATGAGTCAACAAGGGGGCGTCTTGACTTTTATTTTTAATGATTTTGTATTGATGATGAGGTTGTTTCATATGGCCCCTAAAAACCATTTTAAGACTGGGGAGTCTGATGATGTTTATGTTTCTTTTGAGCAGTTGCAAGTTGACAATTACAGGAAAAACATAAACAGGAAAAGATTTCCAGGAGATTGATATTCTGGATCAGAAAGACTAGACAAGATGGCTTGTGTGAAGCCTGAGTGGTTGAACACAATGTGGAGGATGAAAAGAGAAGGGAAGGAAAAGAGTCGATTAGAGGTAGCCATACCTGAGAGACCGATACAACTATTGTAGTAGTGTTAGAAGAGTAAGTGAGAGAAGATAGTAAGTCTGTTGACGAGATGATAGAATGTATTGATGAGAAATGTCATGCCATTGAGTCAAATGGTTTTTCTCTGATTGCTCTCTAGGATGATTGTGTTTGTAAAATAGCAACACCATGGCTCCAGTGCCCCTGGACTGGCTTGTGCGGGTGGCACATAAAAAACACCATTTCGAGCGTGGCCGTTGCCAGTATCGCCTGACTGGCCTTCGTGCAGGTGACACGTAAAAGCACCTACTACACTCTCTGATTGGTTGGCGTTAGGAAGGGCATCCAGCTGTAGAAACTCTGCCAAATTTAGATTGGAGCCTGGTGTTGCCATCCGGTTTCACCAGTCCTCAGTCAAGTCGTCCAACCCATGCTAGCATGGAAAGCGGACGTTAAACGATGATGATGATCCCAAATAAGGATGTTATTTCCATTATGGGCTTCACTTGTAGGGTTAGTAGTTATAATGAATTGAAGTATTTTATGGCCCTGAAGAGAAAGGACAGTCTTGTGATTATCCAAAGAGATTATCAGTGATGTTGAGGCCAAACATTTCTAGTGACCTTGAGGGTTCTTGTTATATGGTGTGTCTGTTTAGGTTGAGGTGAGGGTATGATAATGTTTTTTTAATTTGTGCAATGATTGTGACTTTGTGCTGATGAAAGAGACAAGATTGGTATGGAGTTTATATAGTGTGTGTCGTAGTATAGTAATACTGAGTTGTGTTTATGTAGTATGCTATAGTAGAGTGGTGTTTATATAGACTAAGTACTGTGTGGGTTTTATTAGATGGCAACTGTATACACTATTAATTATGCATGTTTCTAATGTTATAGTGTATTAGTAATATAAGAGTATATATTTTATTTTATTGGGTGATGAATGTATAAAATGAAAGCACATAGCCTAGTTTTTAGAGTGCTCTGCTTTTGATCATAATGTCCTTGGCTTAATTCTTGGACAGGGTGGTGTATTGAGTTCTTCATCAGGGTACTTCATTTCATGTGACTCCCATCTACTCAGATGAAAATGAGTACCAGGTGAATGTTGTTGTGGTCCTCTCTTTCACTTTAGCTGTCACACTCTGGATGTTCCAATGAGTCAAAGGCTTAGGGAGTCAAGGGAGTGCCTATGTCTGTCCCCAATTTCATAGGTATATAAAACAATTAGTGAACATATGATTCATGTTACTTACCCATACTCATTCATCGATCAGGGCTGGTTTATTTAAGGTAGTCTGTGTGATTGATGCTTTCAATGTTTTTGTTTACAGAGTCAAT
The DNA here is from genome assembly GCF_046866305.1 of Octopus bimaculoides. Taxonomy (NCBI): domain Eukaryota; kingdom Metazoa; phylum Mollusca; class Cephalopoda; order Octopoda; family Octopodidae; genus Octopus; species Octopus bimaculoides. Next base: position 5,939,170 of record NC_142932.1, on the reverse strand, counting down.
GCAGATTTGGTATGAAGTGTTTTGGTTGCTTGCATGTAGGTGATGATTGAGCATAGAAGGTTGGGGGGGAATGAAAGTGGCATCATCTACATAAGAGTGGCTGTTGCTGGTGATGAGAAGAAAGTTGTGATGTACAGGTAACAGAGTGTAGGGTGTAAAACCCAATATTGGGACATTGAAGCTGATAGAACTTGAGACAGACAGAGCTCCATGATTGCTAAATGCAATAGTGTAATCTGATATGAAGACTCTTATCTAAGAAACAAAAGCTAGATGGAGTCCATAGACAGATAGCTTACCTAGAAATAACAGTTAAATGTCCTTCATGTCTCATCTTATCATTATAAAAACAGTACACATTGGATAATGTTATTCTAGATGCATTATAATATCTAAGATACGATAAATGCAAAAGGTATAGTATGATATAATAGATATAATAATACATCATAGACATAAGATATACTAGATATAATATGGGCACAGGTGTGGCTGTGTGGTAAGAAGTTTGCTTCTCAACCACATGGTCTCAGATTCAGTCTCACTGCATGACACCTTGGGCAAATGTCTTCTAATATAGCCACAGACCAATAAAAGCCATGGAAGTGGATTTGGTAGACAGAACCTGAAAGAAGCCATCATATATATGGATATGTGTGTACATGTGTATGTATGATAGAGTGCTGAAAAGTTCCTGACTTTGGGTAAAAGAAAATACAGGAGGATCAGTTAATTATGATTTGATTCAACATATTTCCCCCTCACATTCACACAATTATTGCATCAGTCCTTCAGTTTTCCTAAGCCCTGTAAAAGCCATTGCCAATGAGGCCTTTCGCAATACCCTTAATGCCAGGAACTTTTCAGCACCCCCTCGTCTATGTGTGCATGTGTATTATTGTCTCCTTGCCTTGACCTCATATAATAGTTGTAAATGAATGTCACTGTCACACAAGTGGTGTCCTTTATTTCTAATCTTCTGCAAAAAAATTCCAGATCATAGGGAATATTACCTTACTTAGAAGCAGATTAGTGTCAGCAACAGGGAAGGCATGCCTCAACAAATACCATCCAATCCATGCAAACATGAAAAGTTGGACATTAAATGATGATGATGATGATGATGATAGGATATAATAGATGTAATAATACATCGTAGATATAATAATTCAATAGGGTGGGAAATTCATGACAGAAATGTCATTGGATCATAGGTCAGCTGGTTCAGAAGCTAAACAACAGCATATTAGTCATTAACTAATATTATTTTCTCTTAATATATTACAGATATAATAATTTAATAGGATTGGAAAGTCATGGCAGGAATGTCACTGGATCATAACTCAGCTTGTTCAGGAGCTAAACAACAGCATATTAGTCATCAACCAATACTATTTTCTTTTTGTCTCATACCTGAGTATAATTTAACTGTTAATTTTAGTAATTAAATATGCATTGTCACATGTTTAATTATAGTGCACAGGTTGTCCTACACAAATTCAATTAGTCAGCATTTCTCTTGCCTTGTAAATAAGCAATTTAATTTGAACATTTTGATTGTTTAATGAGTACACATTCACCTGATCTTTAACCTTATCTCTAAACATAAATCTATAAAACAAAACTGTAACAATGGCTGGATATGTGTATAGATGTGTGTGTGTGAAAGAGAGAGAGAGAGAGAAAAAAAAAACTAGAGAGAAAGGGGGAGAGAGAGAGAGAACTAGAGGGAAGGGGGTGGGAGTGAAAGAAATAGAGAGAAAGGAGACAGAGAGAGAGAAAGTGTGTGTGTTTGTGCACGTGTGCTAGTGTATTTATGTATGTATATTTAAATACATGTATAATTGTATATGAATATTTCTTGTAAAATGTGTAGTCTGAAGACATTTTGAAGTGTCTGTTGTTCATAATAGTGTT
>NC_142932.1:5887253-5929753 GCF_046866305.1 Octopus bimaculoides | reverse complement strand
CTGAGTGAGAGTCCCTTTGTCGCCAGCAGGGGTAAGAGCTCTCTAAACTTTGCCCAGGCTATTCTTATTCTAGCAGCTACACTTTCAGCGCACCCACCCCCACTACTAACTTGGTCGCCCAGATAGCGGAAGCTATCGACTACCTCTAGTTTTCACCCTGGAATGAGATAGAAGTTGTTTCCTGTTTGTTTACAGTCTTTATTGCACCTGAACATCTGCCACAAACAAAAACTAACTTGCTAGTTAACCTGCCTTTGATGTTGCTGCACCTCTTATGTGTCCATAGCTTGCACCGGGTACATCTTATAGAGTTACTACCTACTCCTTTTCTACATACTGAGCAGGGCCATCTACCTGAAGGGGTTTGTGTTTTATCTACCTTCCTACTTATTAGGATTTTGGTTTTAGCTAGGTTGACTCTAAGGCCCTTCAATTCTAGACCTTGCTTCCACACCTGAAACTTCTCCTCTAGTTCTGATAGTGACTCCGCAATTAGGACAAGGTCATCAGCATAGAGGAGCTCCCAGGGGCAACCTGTCTTGAACTCCTCTGTGATTGCCTGGAGGACTATGATAAATAAGAGGGGGCTGAGGACGGAACCTTGGTGGACCCCTATCTCTACCCGGAATTCATTGCTGTACTCATTTCCAACCCTCACCTTACTGGCAGCATCTCTGTACATGGCTCGCACAGCTCTCACTAACCATTCTTCTATCCCAAGTTTCCTCATTGACCACCAGATAAGGGATCGGGGGACCCTGTCAAAGGCTTTCTCCATGTCAACGAAAGCCAGGTACAGAGGTTTATCCTTAGCTAGGTATTTCTCCTGCAGCTGTCTCACTAGAAATAAGGCATCAGTAGTGTTTTTACCTGGCACGAACCCAAACTGCATCTCATCTAAATTGATTCGCTCCCTAATTAGTTGGGCTATGACCCTCTCTGTAACTTTCATAACCTGATCTAACAGCTTGATGCCTCTGTAATTATTTGTATCTAAAGCGTCACCTTTACCTTTGTAGCAGTTGACTATGATGCTGCTACACCAGTCATTGGGTATGACTCCTTCGTGTATCACCTGGTTCGTAATACGGGTGACTAGGCTATAGCCAACACTGCCAGATATTTTGAGCATCTCTGCAGTGATTCCTGATGGGCCGGGGGCTTTCCCGGTCTTCATACTCTTAATTGCTTTATCTACCCTGGTACTATCAACTCGGATAGCTGGTCCCTCTATTGGGTCGACATACGGCAGGCTCTCTTCCTCCCATTCATTTTCTTTATTAAGCAATCTATCGTAGTGGCATCTCCAGACCTCTTTCTTTGCATCCTCATTTAGTGCAAGCGTACCATCATCCATGCGAACACATTTCTCTCCTACAACATCACTATTCTCTCTCCTACACTGTCTTGCAACACGAAATACCTCGAGTCTTTGGTCCTCACGGCGCAGAACATTGGCAAATCTTTTCTTATCTGCTTCCCCTCTGGCTAAATAAACCTGTCGCCTAGCCTCCCTTCTGGCACATTGGTACAATTCCCTGCTACCACCGTTCTTCCAGTCCTTCCAAGCCTGTTTCTTCTGTCTAATAGCCCTGTCTACCTCCTTGTTCCACCACCACGTTACTCTGGGTCGGGAGGGGACCTTACACCACCCACAAATCTGGTCGGTGGCTTTCAACAGGTTGTCTCGCAGAAATCTCCAATTGTCTTCCACGTTGTATGATGCTATATCCCCTTCTATTTCGTTAAATGCTTCAAGTAACTTGTCTCTAAGTCTCTGTCCATTTGCAGGGTCTTTAAGCTTCCACACCCTTCTCCTCCAAGCCGGTCTAATTCTGGGCACCCATTTTGCCTTGATCCCAAAGTCGCTAACTACTAATCTATGTTGTGGGGTACATTCTTCGCCAGGGTAGGTTTTGGCATTTATAAGCCGCCCTCTTTCCCTATTTCTGGCGAGGATGTAGTCGATTTGGCTAGAGTGTCTGCCGGAGCGGTAGGTGACTAGGTGACTGGCAGGTTTCCTGAAGTTGGTATTGCAGTCCATAAGATCGGTTGCATCACAGAACTCCAGCAGTCTGGTTCCCTCCTCGTTGCGGGAACCGAAGCCATAGCCTCCATGTATGCCATGGAAGCCTCCAGCACGACGTCCAACAATATATATATATATATATATATATATATATATATATATATATATATATATATATATATATATATATATATATATACATAAACATACATATATTCAGGTGTGAAAGCAAGGATTAGAATCGAAGGGCCCTAGAGTCAACCTAGCTAAAACCAAAGTCTTAATAAGTAGGAAAGCAGACAAACCACAAATCCCTTCAGATAGATGGCCCTGCTCAATCTGTAGAAAAGGCATAGGTAGAAACTCCATAAGATGTACCCAGTGTAAGCTATGGACACATAAGAGGTGCAGCAATATCAAAGGAAGGCTAACTGGGAAGATAGTTTTTGTATGTGGCAAATGCTCAGGAGCAATAAACACTGAAAATGTGCAGAGAACAGCTTTTGTCACATTCCAGGGAGAAAAACTAGAAGTAGTTGATAGCTTCCGTTACCTAGGTGAACAAGTCAGTAGCGGAGGTGGTTGCTCTGAGAGTGTAGCTGCTAGAATAAAAATAGCCTGGACAAAGTTTAGAGAGCTCCTACCTCTGCTGGTGACAAAGGGCCTCTTGCTCAGAGTAAAAGGTAGACTGTATGATGCATGTGTGTGAACAGCCATGCTATATGGCAGTGAAACATGGGCTGAGAACATGCATAAGCTTGCAAGGAATGAAGCCAGTATGCCCTGCTGAATGTGTAATATCAGTGTGCATACATGACAGATTGTAAGCGCCCTGAGAGAATAGTTGGACTTTAGAAGCATCAGATGTGGTGTGCAAGAGAGACGACAGTGCTGGTATGGTCATGCGTTGCGAATGAATGAGGACAGCTGTGTGAAAAAGTGTCACAACCTAGCAGTTGAGGGAACCTGTGGAAGGGGTAGACCCAGGAAAACCTAGGATGAGGTGGTGAACCACAACCTTCGAACATTGGGCCTTACCAAGGCAATGACTAATGACCAGGACCGTTGGAGATATGCTGTGCTTGAGAAGACCCGACAAACCAAGTGAGACCATAACCCATGGCCTATGCCAGTGGGTGTAACCAGCCCATTTAAGAATACCCCTCATTCATTGGACAATAAACCTTGCTTGTGAAGACCTGTTGAGGCAAGTGAAATCAAAATCATAATTGTTGGTGTGGCTGACAACAGTACCACCTGATTGGCACTTGTGCCAGTGGAACGTTAAAAGCACATCTGAACGTGGGGTGTAATCGGGCCACTTATGAGTACCCCTCATTCATTGGACAATGAACTTTGCTTGCAAAGACCTATTGAGGCAAGTGTAAACAAACCAAAATTGCTGACATGACCGATGACAGTACCGCCTGATTGGCATGAGTCCCAGTGGAATGTTAAAAGCACATCCAAGCATGACCGTTGCCAGGGCCACAGATTGGCTCCTGTGCCAGTGGTACATGAAAAACAACATTCGAGCATGGTCGTTGCCAGTACCGCCAGACTGGCTCTCATGCAGGTAGCAGGTAAAAACACCTTTTGAGTGTGAGCATGGTCATTGCCAGAACTGCCTGACTGGCCCTTGTGCTGGTGGCACATAAAAAGCACACACTACACTCTCGGAGTGGTTGGCATTAGGAATGGCATCCAGCTGTAGAAACTTTGCCAGACCAGATTGAGCCTGGTGCAGCCTCTGGCTCACCAATCCTCAGTCAAACCATCCAACCCATGCCAGCATGGAAAGCAGACGTTAAACATGATGATGATGATGATGATATGTATACACACATACATATATATACGTATGTGTGTTTGTGTATATATATATATATATATATATATATATATATATATATATATATAGTTATGGTATATTCTGTTAAGAATGTAGTAGAGTACAGAATAAAGCTCATCCACCTTCAGATTTCATCCTGTACTATCCAGTAGTTGTATTATACTTACTTCCAGGTTTGTGTTTGGGCTTCTGTTGTGTGTGAAAAGATAACTGAAAAAATTTAGCTCCTTCTTCTTGTCTATTAGTTTCCAAGCAGTCAGTGTTAACACTCCTTCTGTTCCCCCTTTCTTCTACCAAGTACTTTGGTACATAATGCCATTCACATTCCCTAAAGCCTCATCCAACATTTATCAACATCTTCTTCAATGAGGCCAGATAAAGCATTAAAGTGCTTCCTGACTTTGCACACAAACTCATGCACCATCCCTTCAGAGTTGAAACTTCAGGTGTTGAAGTGAGGATGCAACTTGCTAAATAAATCTTGGTAGTCTTTTAGTTTCATTCTCGGGATTCCAAGGATAAGTTGATGGTTGGATGTCACATCTGCTTACCTATTATCTGCTGATATCAAGTAAGCTCTGCCTCAATTTCTTCTCAAAGGTGAAGTGGTCTGTCAGGTTCTTAATTCAGCCATCTGGTAATATTCAGGTAGGCTTATGAATGCGTTTATGTGCGAAGAAAGTCTCTCCAATAACTAAGCCATTCAGAGTGCCAAAGTGTGCAAACAGCTCCCCATTGATGGCACCTAAGCCATGCTTGCCCATGATGAGTTCTCTTCCAATATTTTCACCATCTAGTTTAACATTAAGGTCACCCATGATGAACCTCAAGTTCCTCTTTGGGAGCTGATTGAAGGTCTTCTGAGTAGCTAGTTGTAAAAGACCTCTTTAGCTGAATCATTGGAGGTATTTGTGGGTGCATACTATTGGATAATAGTAATCTTCCTCCCCATCAAGTTGACTCTTGCTGCTATTGTTCTTGAAGACACTGGATTACGCAAGATAAATGTTTGCAGAGCTTCTGATGAGATCAAGAAAACAACATCTTGACTGTGTTCTTAATTGTCTTCCTGGTGGTCAGAATAAATGATGGACTTGCCAAATACCAACCTGGCATGTCCTGCACTATTCCATCTGGTTTCCGAGAGATCGAGCACCTTGTTATTGTGTGTTCTCATTTTCTTTGCTACCTGTGCAACCTTTGCCATTTCATATAGGGTTCTGATGTTCCAGGTCCTTATCTTGACGTTTACCTTCCAGGTCCCTATCCTGACATGTACCAATGTCATTATCAGTGAATTGGCAGAATTATTAGAATGTAGAACAAAATGCCTAAGATATTTGTTTCAATTCTATCCACTCTGAATTCAAACCTAGCTGAAATCACCTTAGTTTTTCATCCTTTCAGGGTTAATAAAATAAAGTACCAGTCAAGAGCAATAGATTGGAAGAAATGTTTAAGCATCAGGCAAAATACCTTCTGGTATTTGCCTTAATTCATTGAGTACAGTGTTCTTGGATGGTAGATTTAATCCATTGCTTGTTTTCTTCCACCACTACCTGGTCTTTGGGTATCTTTAGTTGATTTCTCTCAGTTGTAAGCATTCAAGTTAGGTCTCTTGTTTGAGGATAAATGTTCTAGGTTGACTTTAGGCATTAACGAAGTAAATTGACAACAAATACCTTATCACTAATATTTATTCATGTGCGTGTGCGAGTGTGTGTATGTATGTGTGTGTGTGTGTGCGTGCATGCATGTGTGTGTATGTGTGTGTGCGTGCACACGCTAGTAGGGATAAATGGAAGAGTACTCAATATTGGACGGTAAGGTATAAATCATTATTTATTATATAAATCACAATCAGAAAAATCTTGCTGATAACTCAGTTTGCAGCTACTAGAGTGAGTGTGTAAATATTCATTCAGTCTGTAAACCGAATAGGTCGTAGGTTAAGATGTCTGACGGAACCTCAGATGTCAAGCAGTTTGCGATGTTAAATTTTAGTCTCATTGCTATTCAAAACAAGATGTAAATAGCTCAAAGGGAAGCAACTCGTGGTGGGATTATTTTCCTTATTTCTCTTTAAACAAATTTCAAACATTTTTAAAGGCAACGGGAAGGCACGTGGACCAGTGGTTGGTGTGTTGCACTCACGATCGCAAGATCGTGGTTTCGGTTTCCGGACTTAACGAGGCATTGTGTTCAAGGACAAAACAATTCATTTCGTGTTACTCTGGTTCACTCAGATATAAACGATCCATAGTGGACTGGCATCTTGTTTAGGGGGAATGTTGAGATCTCAGTCACTTATACACTATAGAAACTGAATAACTGGCCCTATGAATCCAGTAATGTCCGGAAGACTTACTTAAAAGTAACATTAGAATCCCATGCACGGCAAGCTTACAATTGATAAAGTGAGAGAGACATGGTTGGATAAAATATTGGAGAAATAGATGAATGGATAAAGTAAGACAGGAATGGCTGGATAAATGCAATGAGGGAGGAGTACTTGGAGGGGTAGGTAGAAAGATATCTCATTCAATTGTTTAAAACTATTACATTACAAAATTAGATATTACATTCAGGGGTTGAATCAAGAAAGCTTTCAAAAGGTTTACCGTTGTGCATAAACAACAAGGTATCATTCTTAGACTTAATGGTCTTTTACAACATCCCCGTCCCCAAAGAAATAAAGAATGAAAGATTAAAACCTTATTGGTCAGTGTGGCATATAAAACATTTGTAATATTTTATATTTCCTGACATAATGAGATTTACTTTTTATATGTGTTTTTGACTGCCTTGCTTGCATGTAAAGGATGTTTCTTTTTATAATTACTGACCTATTTATTTTTTATATTTTTGGCCCCTTACCCACTTACCCAAATCAGCCAAGCTGCCAAAGGGCTTAACCAAGTTTTTATGCAATTTCTGAAAAAAAAAAAAAAAAATTTTTGTAATTTTTACTTGTTGTAAAAGATTAAAAAATATTCGATGTAAATTTATTTATTTGTTTATTTATTTATTCATTTATTTATTAAATCAATCACCCAGTCAATCAATATTCTGTAGCTGTATGATAAGAAGTTTGATTCCCAACCACATGGTTCTGGGTTCAGTCTTACTCCTTGGCTCTTTGAGTAAGTGTATTCTACTATAGCCTTGGCTTGACCAAAGCCTTGGCTTGACCAAAGCCTTGGCTTGACCAAAGCCTTGGCTTGACCAAAGCCTTGGCTTGACCAAAGCCTTGTGAGTGGATTTGGCACAAGGAAACTGAAAGCAGCCTATCATATATGTGTGTGTGTCTTTGTGTCTTTGTTTGTCCTACACTGCCGCTTGCCAACTGGTGTTGGTGTGTTTATGTTCTCATAACTTAGCAGTTTGGAAAAAGATATCAAAAGAATAAGTACCAGGCTTAAAAAAAAGTACTGGGGTCGATTCATTCAACTGAAAATTCCTCAAGATGGTACCCCAGTATGGCTGCAGTCTAAGACTGAAACAAGTAAAAGATAAAAGATAGAATCAATAAAGTGACAGATAAAAATACCTTGCAGTATTTAGTTGTGTACCTTTATATTCTGAGTTCAAATCTTGCTGAGGTTCCCTTCCATCCTTCTAGGAACACTAAAATAAATAACAACTGAGTAGTGGAATCAATTTAATCAACTATACTTTCTTCCAGAATCTATGACCTAGTGTTTATGTCATAAATTAATATTTCAGCTACAGAAAATGTAGCTAAAATAATAAAGTGCCAAGCTAAATATATTGTAGTATTTAGTTTTCTACCATTAGATCATTTGTGGTGGGTTCACTTTACCTATTCATCCCTCAAGTGTTAAAAAAATAATTACCAATAATATACTTGAAGATGAATCAAATAGATATAACATTTCTGCAACAAGATTTGGCTTTGTACCAAAATAAGAAAGCAAATTATTTCAATTTATCTGAAGTGGTTAGCAATATAATAAATATTTCAACTGTAAAACAAACTTTTAGGCTTCAGCAGGCTCAAATGGATTCATTGAGAAAATGTGAAAAGATTGGTTTGACATAAACAACACATTGGTAACCTTCCTCTCATCTTCAAATGATAAGAAATCACAAGCAAAGAAAAATTCCTGCAATGGGACAAAGCAAATAATACAAAATAAACCCTACAAGATGCAGAACATTTAGTAGATGGAAAGGATGAGAAAACTGATGATTACTGACAATGCGAAGGATGGGAAAATATTCTTCTGTTAATTTAAAGTAGTGTCTGGAACACTGTTTATAGTATACACCATTGTTTTTTTCAGAGCCTCATATTTTATTCACGTTACATATAGAACAGGCATAGTCAACCTCTTTTGATAAACAAACCACATAAGGCATGGCTCATCACCAAGCAGGCTGCACTACTAAGAATTTCAAGGTAATGTTTAGGCATGCTATTCTGAAAGTCCTGTGGCCCACAGGTTGCTATGAGTGGTATAGAACATCACCTCTTTTTCATACAGAGAGATTAACACTGGTTAAAGGGCGAGCACTCGTTAAAGAATGGTGGGTGCAGCACTTTAGCCATTTTCTTAACCCTTTCATTACCAAATTTCTGTTGAAACACACCACCTTGGTTTGAACTAATTTAGAAAATAATGAAGAGTTTAATTGAATAAATGTTAAATTAAGGTAATATTTGGGAACATAATTTAACATGAAATACAGATGGCAGATTATTTAGTCTGGATCACTTTAAAACAGGAAGTTTTTATCACAGAATCAGAATAAAAAGGATTAATTACCAGTTGATAACCTCTGATGATACCATGAATAAAAGACTCCACGACTTAATGATTGTGGAACTTGATATTACTACAAAAATTATAGAAACAACTAATGCAATCAACCAACTTTCTAGCAGAAAATGTGCCTTAAGAGGACTGTATTGCATAAAAAGTGTATAAATATGATAGAAATACACTTGTAGTGGAACTAACTCAAACCATCAGATGGCTGTAGATAGAGGAAGCAGTCATACAAGATTCTGATAGCATACTGGTCATTCATCCGTACAAATGCAAAGGTAATAGATAGGAGGGTGACAATCATTGGGGCATGTCTCTTGCTAATACTCTTGATACAATTATGAACCTTATTGAAGATGAAGTACAATTTGTGAGTGATTTGGCTGTTATTTCTTGTATGTAGTGTCTCCTATAATGGCTTCACTTCAGTCAAGAGTTGTGAAATGAAGCACCATGCTCCCACCACTGGTTACTGAAATCATTTTATGGAATTTGGTATTTTCACATATTCCATTTTGATAACTTTGTCAGCATGAGTTGTTTCTTTCTTATAACCACTTGCAGGTATGTGTGTGTGTGATAGAGGTCCTTTCATTTAGATGTCAATGACCATTGTGAGAGCATGTAGCCAAGTACAGGGTTTTTCAAAATGAATTCTAAGGAGCCCGAAGGTTCTGTGAAAAAAATTTAGGTTCTACAAGATAAGATGTCTTTTAATAAAATTTACAAAAATCATTTTTATCAAAAAATATTGTTCTTTATTTTCAAAGTAAATTATTTTATATTTCTTTTTACATGAATAAAATCTCTCTATAAAATAATTTTTATTGTTTCTTTTAGTGTTTTATGAAAATTAAGGCAGAGAGGGTTGACTGTAAAATATAGGAATGGTCTTTTCAATTTATGATTTTTAATTTGCATAAGGGTTTTGCAACAAAATAAATATCTGAACCAATGGTCATATGGTTAGGCTGTTTGAATCACGATTGTAAAGTCGTGGGATGAATTCCTTGATCAAGTGATGGCTCATGTCCCTAGGCATGGCACATCACTTGACATTACTCCTATTTACTCACTTGAAAACGAGTTGTATCAGCTACAACATAGCAGCATGCAAACCATTAACAACAAATCTTGAAAATACAAGATCATGAAATTAGCTTTCGCTCCTTACATAAACATGTGCATGCACACACAGAGGTTTACATTCTTACACATCAACGAATAAAGAACGAACTAATGTGGGAACTTCTGTGTTGTTTCTCGGCCGGCTAGAAATAGCAGCCAAATTCTTTCAACTGACACACTCCCATCTAAAAAGAAAAAAAAGAAGGAACGCCAAATTGGCCAATGTATTTTTGTATAAGTAGTAAATACTTGCTATTTAAAAGTATGGGAGATTGTCCTGGTTGAGAAGCCTTTGATGAGAGGACGGAATTGAGTCTAACAAGCGGATAATAGACATAGCAGAAGTTTAAAAAAAAAATAAGGCTGAAAGAATTATCAAAATATATCCTGACACACATAAAGGTAACAAAGCAGTATAATCTATTAAGTTCCTGTAAGTTATTTAACATTCTTGACTGTGAAAATTCTGAAGTTGTTTCTATCCCTATCAAATTTATGTTTCTTCTCACAAAAAATGCATGTATTGAAATACATGACTGAATGCAGTTAGCTCCCTTGCATTTCTTTTTTAACCGTCTGAATTCTGGAACCACGTCGATCTTTCAGAATAGGGTACTAAACGGGGTTATCTCCCTCACTATTCCTTTTGGTAAATGCAAGGTTATGTTTCAATGCTTGCATGTGTACGTCCGTGCGTGCGTGCGTGCGTGCGTAAGTGTGCGTGCGCGAGAGAGAGAGAGAGAGAGAGAGACAGCAGGCAGAATTTGACTGTATGTGCATGTCTCTGTGTGCGCACGCGTATTTATTTAAGAAAAGAAAGAAAATGAGCATTATGCACGCATACATACATTATTTCCTTCTGTTGCTCACATACGTGCACACACACATACATACACAAATTTTCACTCTTACTCTCATACACAGATGCATATGCATATACACACGCATGCCAATATATACAAACAAGCATAGCTATAAATTTGTGTCTAACAAACAAGGATCGCACGCCCAAACTGTCGTTCGGTAGACTGACCATCTCTGAGGTGGCGGGGGGGGGGGGGAGTTGAAGGTACTAAGTTGACTATAGGTAGTGTCTGCGGTGAAGATCATCGGCATAGATATCTGTCACGTATCACATGATTTTTAAAATTATGAGAAAGAATTTAGGCATGGGACGTCAAATTAGCATACATACATATGCACACACACAAACACACACACACAGACGTACATACATTTAAACAGAAAAGATCCCACTTCTTCCCTAATAAAATATTCTTGAAGAAATTAGCGATACTCAATCCCAAAGCTAAGCTATAATTAACTCTAATTTCACGTCACCCAATCAAAATTCATATAGTTGTTGAATTTAGATGATTGGGGTGTCAATAGTTATCAACGTACCATATAAGGTTGCAATGATAATGATGCGTTAGGCTGCATATAATTGAGGCAACAGCATTCCAACAACTAACTTTGATTGTATTTATATCGCACAAATCATATTAAGGTTGGTCATAAATTACAACGATCTTGACATAGAGTCAACATGACTGTCAGAAACACTTTGCAACATGCATGGTTAGCTGGATACAAGAGCTTACTACTGGAGCTAGATTAAACTCACGAATATATATATATATATATACGCATTTATACATCATAGCATGCAGTTGTTAGAACAGCTTTGTAAGCTGAGAAGGAGTGTGTGAATTGGACCATAACTTGGCAGACACTGGGATTTGGCGCTCAAAACAGTCTGAGTTTATAAACTTATTACCAAGAACAATCTAGAAGGGTCCAAAAAAAACAGTCTATCACATGAAAACCAGCTGCTGATTGGTTGATAACTCAACCTCACACATGAACAGGGTTGAGCAATGTTGTGGCTTGAAGTGTATAACATGATGACTTAAACTCGAGTCTTGCTACACACTAATGGAGCTGTAAGAACGACCGTGCGAACCCAAAAAGGAGAAATGGTGACGAATGGAAAAATCAGGACTCCTTTTATTTAAACGCGTCACACGGTCGAACACAAAAATTATATCAAAGATGATATACAGATATGTTATACTTCGATAACATAGTGATTTCGTAAATGACCAGTAAAGGAAGACGATATAACACAACCGATAGAGATGAATAACAGAAATATTTATTGTAGCGTTAATATGTATGTCTGTGTGTGAGTGTGAATGCAACATAATGAAAACATACTAAAAGACAGGCCGTCGTATAAAGAAAAGAGTGTGTGTAAGTGATACATGTATGTGTATGTGTGATATACAGCAGATAGAAAGAGTCAGTAACACGTGTGAGCATTTGCCGGTTTGTTGAGTACACAATAGGAAGAGTCTGTATGTAAGAAGTTGAGGCGTGTGTGTGGCAGAGCGATCACTCATGGTGATGTTAGGGCTTCCATGCCGAGCCGGGTTCTTGTATGCAGATGTTCGTCGCAGGCTGGGTTCTTGTCTGTTATTTATCGTGGTGAAGATGAATCACCAAACAGAATCGAAGAGAGATGTGCCGCGGTAGTTTGGTTAGTTGGTGTACGTAGAAATCATGTTGATGATATTGGCGACGTCGGTGGCAAATCTTGTAGTTCGTAGTTGAAGTGGTGTTGACGCTGGTGGCGATGCTGGTGGTAGTAGTCGTAGAGTCGTGTTGCTGCTGTGCTTGTTGTAGTTGAACGAAGCTGTGCCTGTTGTCGCTGGCTGCTGCTGCTGCTGCTGCTGCTGTGTGGTACACGGAACAGGTCCCTAAGAGATCTGAACCGAGACGAATTTTGCCGCTGAATTTAAGCTATTTATAGTTGATGGTAGGCTCCCAAAGGCATCAGTAAAATACTCTATCACGTGACCTTATTAGGGGCCACGGTTGGTCAGTTTGCGTTCTGTCCAGTTTCTTTTCATAACATTTCATTTGAAAGGCTATGATTTTTTTTTTTCCATCTTCAATAACTAATGTTTCTGGGTCACATCCATAAAGTTCAGCTGAAATTTACTGTTTGTTGCTCTTTTAATATGAATTTTTGTTGTTATTGTAATCTTTTTCTTTACTTCCAAATAGAATCTTTGAAATACTCCCCATTTAGTAGTGGGACATGTTTCCCTCTCTCTATTCTTCTGTTGAGGAGCACATTATGCTACATGTTGCCTCCATGCTTTTTGCCATCATCTATTACAATAGAGCAGTCATGGGCAAGCTACATCCCACTGGACTTTCTGATTGGCATGCCTAATGAAAAATGACATTAAATCTTTTTAGTAGCAGAACTCAGCTGATGATGAGTCGTGTTTCATGCAGTCCACTTATCAAAAAAAAAAGCTTGTGCATCCCTGCAATAAATTCTGCTGAAGATTGATGTATTCAGATTGCTAGAGACTAGGATGAAGTCTTTCTGTGGAAGTGGCTACAAGCACTGTGTGTGTGTGTGTGTGTGTGTGTGTGTGTGTGTGTGTGTACTGGGTGTGACATATACATTTACCCATTAGTTAAAAATGATAATTCGTCCATTATTTAAACATAAATTAAAACATTCTTATTTGCAAAAATAATTGCAAATGTTGTATAATGCTTCCTAACATTGTTTTGTTTAATTGTTTACCCTTAATTAAATATGGCAGTTCAACAAAATATAAACAAATTGTAGCATTGAAAATGGTTGATATAAAGAATTGTGAATTGATAAAGAGAAAACATTAACAGCTAAAGTGAAAGGAAAACAAAGGGTGACCAATTTGAATTGTAAATATTTTCTAAAATATTGTCAATAAATATAACAACCAGTCTATAAACTTTCATTTACTAAAACCTAAAACTTTATTGTATGATAAATTGAATAATGGGTACACATATATATATATATATATATATATATATATATATATATATATATATATATATATATATATATATATCAAAATAAGGAACAGGATATCAAAAGGTGATGCTGCACAACCGATTCAAGCTGCTCCATTTAATTGAACAATGCAATCATTACATCAATTTAAATGCTGGGCTATCCTCAGCTGCATAAATAAATAAATAGAATTTTTAATCAGTTGAACACATTAATATACTCAAATGCTCACCATCATAGCAAGGTTAAATAGAAAGAATATAAAATTAGCAAGAGGTGGTAATAATAATAATATTACTGTCAACACTAACTTAAACCCCTACAATGAGAATAATAACATTAATAGTGAAGTAGGAAATAGTAACAGCAGTTCTAATGCTTCTAATATACACAATATAGACTGTAGCTCTGAGGTCTATACTAGCGCAGGGATTACTGATACGCTTGATGATGCTGGGAGGAATTTGAATGATACTACAGTTGAAGGATGGAGAGATAATAACAGATATGAAAATAACATATATGATAGTAGTAGTAGGATTAATAATAATAGTGATATTAATAATAATAATAATGATATGAATATCAATAATATTAATACTAGTAATTCTCCTAGTTGCAATTGTAGAGTTAAAATCCCACTGTCCATTATTAGGCCGATGTCTAATCCAAAACGTGATTTATAAGTGTATTATCACAACTGTAGCTGGTAACTTTATGTATATAGGATATTCAATAAATATGAAAAAAAAAAAACGTATTAATAACCATTTTTCATCTTTTAGGCTCAAATATAAAGCCAATTGTACGTCCTTATCTAGCAAGATTTGGGAACTGAAGGAAAGCGGAATCGACTTTAGCTTAAAATGGGACATAATAATGAAAGCACAGCCTTATAGAGATAGTCAATATGGGTGCGAGCTGTGCTCTATGGAAACTTATGAGATTTTTAAGTATAGGGACAAGAGCAACCTGATTAATAATAGATTAGACCTAAGGGTATCTTGCATACATAGTGTCACCCATGCATTTAAATATTTTCGAAATTAGCATTTAAAGGTGCTATATTTGAACCTGGATGAGGGAAATTAATTTTTAGTGTAGTATCTGATGTGAACCTACCCACTAGTATTAGATATAATAAAATCATGGGATATTGAGTAATATGATGAATTAAAGTGCATTGCACTCATAAGTTTACTGCTACCATTTGGAAGGAAATCAATGTTAAAAATCATCTGTGACTATCATCAGCTTACTGTCTTTTCGCATTATGCATTGAATCAAAGTAACAAAATCATAAGGAAATGTTTCATGTTTCATGTGGTGGAATGGTAAAAATTACTTGGAAATTTTGATGTAAAAAAAAAAAATTATCATCAAAAATTTCAGACTTGACATTCTCAAGAGTCATGTGGGATAATTTATTAAGTTTCAGGTCTTCAATACTGAAGTGGTTCTTAGCATTGAAAACTAGACCACTGCTTTTGCTAACAGCTTAACTTTGTGAGAAACAGACAGTGTCCATCTACTTTTAAATAACTATCATCAATATCCTTGTATTTATTGCATTCTTGAAGGCAGATTACAGGATATTTACTGTACATAAATTACATATAAAGATTTTAAGTTCACAGTGAGAAATATCTCCTATCTTGCTTCAGTCATTAGACTGCGGCCATGCTTGAGGAATTTTAATCAAACTAATTGACCACTGGCCTTATTTTCTTTTTAAGCCTGATCCTTATTCTATCTTTTTTGCCAAACTGTTAAGTTACAGGGAAGTAAACACACCAACTGAATACATGAATGAATGAATGAATGAATGAATGAATGAATGAATGAATGAATGAATGAATGAATGAAGTTTTGTAGCTGCTATTCCACATATGGTTATGTCTATTTCTGTTGTTTTCACTGTATGTCATTGTATTACTACTATAAGGTGTGGTGCTTTGGTAAAAGGGTGAGCTGAAAAGCTTACAGGCTGACTATGAAGGAGTGATGGTAGAGCTATGAAATCTTGCATGTATTAATTTCAGCTCTTTTTATTAATAACTGCATTGTTTCTTTACAGGTAAACTGACAACTGACAGTTCAAAGAATACTTCAAAAGTAACTAGAGATAACTTTTCTTGAAGATAGACAAAATTTGGCATCATGGTGTTATCAAGTACCTGCAAAAAAAAAAGGGTTTAACCCCTACTGACATTCATGCTGACATGGTTTCTACTTTAGAAGATGATGCTCCAACTTTATCAACACTGCAAAAGTGGACAGATGAATTTAGGAGGGGAATGGAAAGTCTTGAAGATGGCCCAACATTTGGATGTCCTGAAACTGCCACCACTGAGGAAAATATTAATAATGTTCACCACATGCTGATGAATGACAGGCAATTGACTATAAATCAAATAACCATTGCTATTAGCATATCTTGTGAGGGAGTTGAGAACACTCCACGCTTGATGAAGATTTCTGCTCAGTGAATGCCACATCTTCTGACAGCTGATGGATGACAGGCGATGAACTGACTATTAATGAAATAACCAATATTATTAGCATTGAGAGAGTTGAGAATATTCTACACAA
Source organism: Octopus bimaculoides (assembly GCF_046866305.1). NCBI lineage: Eukaryota > Metazoa > Mollusca > Cephalopoda > Octopoda > Octopodidae > Octopus > Octopus bimaculoides. The sequence continues at coordinate 5,913,494 of NC_142932.1, read as the reverse complement.
TGAACTTAGCATGATGAAAATTTATGCTTGGAAGAATTGTGTGGACTGCAAGGGGAACTGTGTTGAAAAATAAATCTTATTTGGTCACACCCCATGAAATTATCTTGGTCAGTCAATAAACTTTTCACCCAACCTTTATATGTTGATGTATGTACACAATATCGTTCTTGTAACTTCAGTAGAATTGGGTTAGTTCTTAATTGCACATCCAGTGAAAGTAGATTGCCTAAAGGTTAGGTATTAGGCTTAAGGCTATAAATAACATCATTGGTTCACTTCCTAGATGGAGTGGTGCATTGTGACCTCAAACAAAGCACATCATAACACATTACTCCAGTTTACTTAGCTGAAAATTTGTGCCAGTTAACCACTAATGCAGCTTTCTCTCCACTCCAGCTGTCGTCTTCTTGATATTCCATTATCTCAAGAGTGAGAGTGCTGAGAGACCCCCACCAAAATGGTGAAAGTATAGCAATAACCAGGTTATGCACACTAACAAGTGACAGCTAAGCTAGTTGCTGCAGAAGATAATAATCTTGCTGTCAGCAGAGTGTCTCATATTGAGAACAGCAGCAGGTTTGATGATTCGAATTTGTTGGGGTGGGTGGGGAGCTTCTGTGGGGGAAAGGACGGTGGTGACAGCAGTGGTGGCATTTTTTTTTTGTGTGAATAAAATATCTGTTCAACTAAGCCAGAAACTATGACATTAGATAAGTTATCAGGCTTTGATTGATTGTCATAGTTTTGAGGTTGGTGGAATTTACTGGAGTTGTGGCAGTTGAAAGCAAATAGTTGGTTTAGCTTAATGTGGAAGAAAGAGAGAGAGAGAGAGAGAGAGAGAGAGAGGAGAGAGAGAGAGAGAGAGAGAGAGAGAGAGAGAGAGAGAGAGAGAGAAAGAGAGAGAGAGAGAGAGAGAGAAAGAGAGAGAGAGAGAGAGAGAGGGAGAGAGAGAGAGAGAGAAAGAGAGAGAGAGAGAGGGAGAGAGAGAGAGAGAAAGAGAGAGAGAGAGAGAGAGAGAAAGAGAGAGAGAGAGAGAGAGAGAAAGAGAGAGAGAGAGAGAAAGACAGAGGGAGAGAGAGAGAGAGAGAGGGAGAGAGAGAGAGAGAGAGAGAGAGAAAGAGAGAGAGAGAATATGCCAGGTCAGCTGTTATGTTTGTTCCTTCTGTTAATTGACGGTGATAGTAATTGAGGAAAATTACTTGAATGCCTCTGTTGTCTTAGTAATGTGTATGATATTAAGAAAGGACTGAGGCTTGTCATTGTTCAGATCAGTGCTGAGCAGTGGTTCTCAACCATTTTTTGCCTATGGACCCCTTTCATTCCCATTTTACTCTATTAGATCTCCATAGCCATTCGATGTACAAAATGGATTCCTACAGTTCTATATTAAGAAATGAGGAATTATGCACATTCTTTACATTATTTACAATTGACGGATATTTGTTCTCATCTTGTTTGTTGTTAACACAACACTTCAGCTGATATACCCTCCAGTTTTCATCAGGTATCTTGGGAAATTTCAAGCTTGGGTTCTCATTCCTAAGGTGTTTTTCGATGTTGATCAGATAAGAAATTTTATCCTTTCAACTTCGTTCATGTACTCCTGTTTCAGTGTAGATCATAACCCTATCCACCCTCACTCCCCATTCGTTCTTTATTATCTATCTATTCCCCATTTGTTCTTTATTATCTATCTATTTCTTTACCATGTAAACATAGTCCGATAGATTCATCTTGTTTGCCTTAGTTCATGCATATCCGTTAATCGCCGCATATCTTTTCGGAGAGGCCTTTCACATAGGGTAGACAGACTGTGGAAAAGATACAAAAGATATGTGGCCCATATGACATCAGGACTGTATTCAAGAGTAGTAATACAACACTTCGCAAATATCTCCTTCGAGTAAAACCACCAATAGAAGAGAATATGACTAGAGACTGTGTGTACTCCATCCCATGCAGCTGTAGTAGGTATACAAAGGCGAAACATGTTCGCCCCCTCAAAATAAGGGTAGAGGAACATCACAAAGCTGTGACATGAGGAGATATTGATGAATTGGATATAGCTGATCATGTATGGAAAAACGGAGACCACCTCCCCCTGTGGGATGAAGTTAAAATAATAGACAGAGAACACCACTGGAAAATACGTAAACTAAAAGAAACAGTACATATACTAGGACACAACAACCTCCTAAGCAGACATAATGCAGATATGAATAACATATAGGAACAGGTAGTAAGGAAGGATAGGAAAACATTAGATTTATAGGCCCTAAAATTCACTCCATAACTGCTCACAGGCATATAGCATAGTGGTTAAGAGCCCAGGCTACTAACCCCAAGATTCTGAGTTCGATTCCAGGCACTGACCTGAATAATAATAATAATAATAATTAATTCGTTTTAAATATTGAAAAATACCTTAGGGATGAGAACCCAGGTTCAATATTTCCCCAAGACACCTGATGAAGGCTGGAGGGTATATCAGCCGAAACATTGTGTTAACAACAACAAGATGAGGACAAATATCCATCAATTGTAAATAATGAAGATTCCTACTGTATGTTTACAATTAAATATTATTAGGGATTGTTTAAAAGAAATATATAATCTTTTGTGTATTGTAGAAATATAAGTAATCTATTGCACAAAAATTTAAACAACAAAATCTTATATGGATCCCCAAGGGCTATATAGACTTCAGCTGAGAACCAGTGGTTTAGAGACATGTGCTTGATGTTTCTTTTGTAGTAATTGTTGATATTATTGTTATTGTTTCTGTTGTTGATGTTGTTTTTAATGTTTTTTTTGTTGTTAGTATTGTTGTTGCTGCTATTGTTGTTGTTGATGTCCTTGTTCTTATTCTTGCAGTTACTGTGGTTGTTATTGTTGCTGCTGTTTGTTAACCAAGCCAAGTATTTTTGTGAGAATCAGTTGCATTCAATGATCAATAACAGTGTCCTATTTTTCATTTCTACCCAGTGACAGTGATCATGCCAAACACACACACACACACACACACATACACACATGTATGTGTGTATCTCCTTGCCTTGATGCCACATGATACATGCACACACATAAAGGTATGAGGTGTGTTACTCAACACTTGGGACTTTGTAATAATATTTATAAATTGAATTTTCCCTCTTCTTTTTAGTTTAATTTTTTTCTTTTATTTTGGAATTATTTTCAGTTTACTCTTGGTGTGTGAATAAACAAGAACATTTATTTACAATGTTTTATCTAATATTTAGTAATGAAGATATTGTGCACCCACTGATTTTACATTTTCAGTAATAAATATAGACTACTCTACTTCTTAGAGTGTTTTCTCCATTTTTATGCTTTTCTAAATATTTATAACAGTTGTAAAAGAAAAAAAAGATATTTACCAGTGCACCAACACACTGAGGCAATGACTTCTGACCGAGACCATTGGAAATATGCTGTGCGTGAGAAGACCCAGCAAGCCAAGTGAGACCAAAATCCAAGGCCTCTGCCAGGGATGTAGCCAGCCCACTTATGCGTAACATTCCTTCTTTGGATACTAAACTCCGCTTGCGAAGACCTGTTGAGGCAAGTGAAATCGAAATCGAACTAAATTTGTAGACTGGCACCCATGCCAACGTCTTCATTGAACACTAAACTCGGCTTGCAAAGACCTGTTGGGGCAAGCGAAAGCGAAATCGTGATGGCACCAGTACCAGTAACTCACTAAGAGCACTGTCCGAGCGTGATCGTTGCCAGAGCACCAGCTGTCTGGCTTCGTGCTGGTGGCACGTAAATAGCACCATTTGAGCGTGACTGTTACCAACGTCGCCTTCCTGGCACTTGAGCCAGTGGCACGTGAAAAGACATCGAGCGAGTTCGTTGCCAGTCCTGCTGGACTGGTTCCTGTGCCGGTGGCACATAAAATACACCATTTCGAGCGTGGCCATTGCCAGTACCGCCCAACTGGCCTTCGTGCCAGTGGCACGTAAAAGCACACACTACACTCTCTGAGTGGTTGGCGTTAGGAAGGGCATCCAGCTGTAGAAACTCTGCCAAATCAGATTGGAGCCTGGTGTAGCCATTTGGTTTTCACCAGTCCTCAGTCAAATCGTCCAACCCATGCTAGCATGGAAAGCGGACGTTAAACGATGATGATGATGATGATGATATATATATAGGGGCTACCCAAAACGAAATGAAGCAACGATTAGCCATGCACCTACACACTTTCAGAAATAGAAATAAGATTAGCTCAACCTCGTTAAGTAAATATATTTGGGAGCTTAAAGATAAAGTTATTAGTTTTTATTTAGAATGGAAATTCCTTGTCTCTGCACCTTCATACAACATTAAAAAGAAGAAATGCCACTTGTGCATCAATGAAAAATTTTTCATATTAAAAGCTAGACTCCCACTACTCAATGCAAGGAAAGAGCAAGATAATGCCTGCCTGCCTGCACAAGGATAAATTTGCTTTCTCTAGATATAAATAATTGTAGGCATCTAATATGCATCTTCTCTATTAATGGCACCCATAATTCTTCACCATAGAAATGGTAGAATTCGATTCTTAATGTTGACATAAACTATTAGGTTGTCAAGAAAGTTCTTGCGGTTTTTAACCTTTAAATTCAGATGCACATATCTCGGCTCAAACAAAACTTTATTAATCAAAATAAGCACCATCAGAATCAACACACTTTTGCCAATGCAAAACAAGTTTATTTATACCAGTAGTGCAAAAATCCTGCATTCTGGTGGCGATGAAGTCTTTGAAGGTATGTTTGGGATTGTCTTGGTTTTGAAGCATTTCTCACGCAGGAAGTTGTCAAGATGCTTGAAAAAGTAGTTGGTAGACGAGAGGTCTGGTGAGTATGGCGGATGAGGCAGAGTTTCGTAACCCAATTCGTTCAACTTCTGCAGGGTCAGTTGTGCGACATGCAGCTGAGCGTTGTTGTTGATAAGAATTGGTCCTTTTCTATTGACCAATGCTGGCTGTTGTCGGAATTTCTTATGCATTTCATCCATTTGGTGACAGTACTTCTCCGCCAAAATGGTTTCGCCTGGATCCAAAAAGCTGCAATGGGTAAGACCAGTCGCAGACCACCAAACAGTCACCATGACCTTCTTTTGGTGCAACTTTGGCTTCAGGAAGTGCCGTGGAGCTTCATCGGCGTCCAGCCACTGAACTGAGCATCGCCGGTTGTCGTAAAGAATCCACTTTTCATTGCAAGTCACAATCCAATCGAGAAACAGGTTGTTCTTGTTGCATAAAAGAAGAGAAGATGACACTTCAAAACGATGCCTTTGTTTTGGTTGTTGTTCAATTCATGCGGCATCCATCTCTCAGGTATTTTGGTTTTTCCAATCTCTTTCAAGTGGTTGGAAATTGTTGTATACGTTACGTCTAATTGAGAAGCAAGCTCTCAAACAGTTGTCCGTGGATTGGCTTCCACTAAGGCTCTTAGTTGATTGTTATCAACATCCGATGGCCAACCACTACGCTTATCATCTTCAAGACTCATGTCACCGCTATGAACTTTCTTGAACCACCATTGTGCTGTATGTTCATTAGTGGTTCCTGGGCCAAATGCATCATTGACATCGCGAGCTGTTTCTGCAGCTTTTTGGCCTAGCTTGAACTGGAATAAGAAAATTGTGTGAATTTGCTTTTTGTCCATGTTGCATTCAACATTCCAGAAAAAATGGCCTAATAATTCAAAAAGAAAAAGAGTAACACGATTAGATAGAGCGAAAAACAGGCTTTAAAATGATATATAAAGTCAAAGTAATTTAATGTAAATTAATTTGAAAATACATAATTTAAAACCAAAATTAAAAATTCCGCAAGAACTTTCTTGACAACTTAATATTAAGTTTGATTAATAGAATTACTCACCTAGGCCCCTTTTAGGTAACTCAGCATTAATACCCTTACACTAACCTATCTGAGTTTTAAGAACTTTCTCCCACACATAATAACTAAATTATATTATATTGCATCATTTTACTACTCCTTTTATAACCATATAATGCCAGTTCTCTTAGCTCTTAACATAAATTTAGATGATAGAATACACAAGTATCTATTTCCCTATCATGCACATCTCCTCTTAATAGTATCTTGATCCTCCACCATAATAATGAAAGAATTTCTCTGTTTTGTAACATATCTTACCATCCCATACTCATTGTTTGCTTGTTTCACTTTAGTTTATTCCAGACCACTCCAAGTCAGCAACAATCGTCTTCTATTCAATGGAGACCCTCTATTTAATTTACTCGTTTCACTACCCCACCTTTTGCACAATGAAATAATTATTTAACGCTTTAATACTAACTTGACTCCCTACACCCTCTTTTAGTTGTGTATTTGCTTGATCTTTGTTCTGTAGTTAGCACTTATCTACGTGCTATTAATATTGTTATTATGTATATTAATACTTGCATGGAGATTAATTGTTGAAACTGGCATATGTATGTACCCATCTATGTGTTAATATAACAATATAATATATATTATAATTCTTCAGGGTAAATAGACATGTGTGTGCTTGAGTGGATGGATGCTGTATGTGAGTGTGCATATATAATTATACAGGTTTGTGCATACGCATGTATATGTATGTTGAATTTTTTTTTTGTGTATCTATGCATGAGGAAATTGTAGTAAGAGCTAACATCTGTAAAAACAATCTGCAAGTATTTTAATCTTAAATTTTAATTATGAATTGTAATCATTAATATAATTAGGGATATTTAATTTTACTTATTTAATTGACCACTAGGCTGAGTGATTTATAGATTGTTTAACCATTTAGTTGGAGAATTAGCTGCTTGTTGGGCTAGTCAGCTCATTGTTTAGGTGCACTGGATGACATCCAAGAGACCCCAATTATGGCCACTAACCCTAGTTATTACTTCCCTTAACCATAAATATTTCCATAATTTTACTACAGAATAAAATCGTTTCATTGTTTTTACTAATTTCACATTCCTATATTTGAGAGATGAGGAATTATGTACATTATTTACATTTGACAGATATTTGTCCTCATCTTGTTTGTTGTTAACACAACATTTTGGTTGATGTCTCCAGCCTTCAATCCCCAATGTTTACAAACCCCTAGTGCATATCAATCTCCAACGCTTACCAATTCCCAGCACTTACCAATCCCCAACACTCATACTTATTTTGGTGTAGTAGATTTTTGCTATTCTTGTTTATGTCTCCTCACAGACATGTATATTCTAACAAGTTGCTTCTTAAATTTTGCCCCTCTCTTGTTAACACCGAGTTAAACTTGCAAAGCTGTTTATTTTCTCCTTACGATTTTTAATGTTTATTTTAGTGGTTTACCATACTATCAGTTTGGTCTCCTGGCTAAAATGGTAATGACAAATTTTAAAGTTTGCTTGACATTTTATAAGTATGAAAGGGATTAAAATTTTGATACTCCATATCAAAGGTTCCAACAAGAATAGGCAGAAAATCAGAGTTTGAGACAAGAAGACACTTTCGACCAATCAGAATTCTGTTTATATAATCAGGTTGATCAGTCACCTTCCTCTGTCGGTTGAGTAAAGTGTCATCCAAGCTAATGTTTATTGGTAATTAGACTTATTTTGCAACACTTGTGTGTATTTATCAGCTTTGTTTTTGTTGATAAGAATTATCAACAACTTTTCCTGTGATCATCATTTCAGAAGACATACAGAAGTATGCTAAAGATCGGACATAATCTCTTGTGGGCAAACACTTCATAATTTAATAGCTTTCAATGTGATACCTGTTAAACAGAAATTATTTTTATTTAATAAAAATTTAATAAAATCTAATCATAAGTAAGTGAAATTATGCTAAATATAACTAAATTGAAAGCCTTTTTTCCTTGGCCATATCAGCAATTTTGAGAACTTTTGGGTGCCAATTTTACATGAGTAAAAGCTTTGTTTAATAATTTTTATCCTGAAAATCACCTGTGTAAATTACACAGGTGCACAAACTACATGGGTTTTTTTTATAGTATATCTATTTATCTATCTTGATATATATATATATATATATATATATATATAGTGTTTTGAATGGCACAACAATGCACTATAATAACTGTTGTAATTTGATCATCCAGAGTCTGATATGATATTTCGGAATATAAAATTCCTTCTTTAGATATCCCCAGGAATTGATGGAGTTGCTGCTATAATTGGTTTTCCAACAGCTTTCTGTTTTTAGAAGCACCTCAGCAGTGGTCTCATGAAGTTCCTTCCAGAATTCCTCATGAGAAGTGCGCAAGATCAGCCATGTCTCAAAATGATTGAAACAAATAAAAGAATAAAATACAAATTTTTACATATTTCTCTGTTTATCTTTTATTTGTTTGAGTCTTTAGACTGTAGCCATGCTGGGGTGCTGACTTGAAGGGTTTACTCAAACCTGATTCTTTTTTCTTTCTTGTACTTATTCTATTGGTCTGGTACTGTGCCTAGGGTTGTAGCATAACTTGTTTCACCAACTCATTTGAAAAACTGTTGAAAGCATGCGCTCATTCAAAATGGTAGAAGTGTATAGTATAAATAATATAGGTAGCCCATTAGCAATTCAAACCTAAAGGCAAATTTATAAACAAGGATACAAAACAGTACCAGTATTGCTAGAAACAAGAGTCAAAAACAACTCAAAAAACCACAAAAAGCACTAACTCAATAAGTTGATGAAAGAGAAGATGCAAGAAAGCTCCTTACCATAAGTGAGAAAAACTCCCACAAGAAGTAGCAGTTGTATCCATATCACATGATTTCAAACTGTGAATCATTTCATCTTAGTTCTAATCAGTGGATCTTACTGTGCCTAGAGTTGTCACTTATTAAGTTAGTGCTTCTTGTGGCTTTTTTAGTCGTTTTTGACTCTTCTTTCTAGCAATGCTGGTACTGTTTTGTACCCTTGTTTATAAATTTGTCTTCAGGTTTGAATTAACAAGTCACCTATATTATTTACACTATGCACTTCTACCGTTTTGAATGAGCGCATGCTTTCAACTGTATTTCTCATGAGTTGATGAGATGAGTTATGCTACAACCCTAGGGGCAGTAAGATCCACTAACAAGGGTTAAGATGAAATGATTCAGAATTCGAAATCACATGATATGGATATATCTGCTACTTCTTGTCTCACCACGGCAAGGAGCATTCTTGCTTCCTCTCTTTCATCGACTTATTGAGTTAGTGCTTTTCTGGATTTTTGAATCATTTTTTACTCTTGTTTCTAGTAATGCTGGTACTATTTTCTACTCTTATTTATAAATTTGCATTTAGGTTTGAATTGTTAACAGGCCACCTGTATTTTATATATATATATATATATATATATATATATATATATCAGATCATCCCATAAGTTCTGTCTGATTTTTACCTTTTTTAAAACTGAATGAAATTTAATAGTATTTTAGAATGTCTAATGGAATTAGAAATTATTTTTATGCATTTGTGTACATTTAAACTAATTAAATATTATTTTACAGAATAATAGAATTAAAATTTCTTTGATTAAAACCCTTTCATCATCATCACCATCATCATCGTTTAACGTCCGCTTTCCATGCTAGCATGGGTTGGACGATTTGACTGAGGACTGGTGAAACCGGATGGCAACACCAGCCTCCAATCTGATTTGGCAGAGTTTCTACAGCTGGATGCCCTTCCTAACGCCAACCACTCAGAGAGTGTAGTGGGTGCTTTTACATGAAAGTATCCAAAGAGTATTTGAGGCACATAATGCTTTATGAGTACAAAAAAGGAAACTCTGCAACCGAAGTGATTTGAAACATACACTCGGTTTATGGGAAAGAATGCTTGAATGAAAGAACGTGCAGAAGATGGTTTGCAAAATTCAGAAGTGGAGATTTCAGCCTTGAAGATGAAGATCGAACAGGATGTCCAGTTGAGTTTGATGATAAATTCCTTGAGGTAATACTTGAAGAAAATCCTGCATTATCAGTTAAAGAATTGGCAATAAAGCTTATTTCAAACCATACAACTGTTCATCGTCATCTTCAACAACTTGGAAAGTTTCCTAAACTTGGAAAATAGGTGCCTCATGAATTGTCCAAAAGCAACCACAAATCGCAAGTTGACATCTGCTCTTCTCTCCATTCTTGCAAACTCATTTCACCCTTTTTGGATAGTCTTGTGACTGGTGATGATAAATGGATCTTCTATCGAAATGTTAAACGTCGTAAACAGTGGCTTGGTAAAAGGGAAAAAGCTCAACCACAACCGAGAAGGGAACTTCATGGGAAAAAGGTTCTCTCTACCTGGTGGGATTGCAAAGGAGTAATTCACTTAGAATTGTTACCACCTAATGCAACAATCAATGCTCAAGTCTACTGTCAGCAATTAGAGAATTTGAACCAAGCTTTGAAGGAAAAAAGACCACTTTAGTGAATCGAAAACGAGTGATGTTTCATCAGGACAATGCACAACCCCACACTGCAAAGATCACATCACAGAAGATCGAAGATCTTGGTAGGGACAAGATTCCTCATCCACCTTATTCACCTGACCTTGCTCCTTCAGACTACCATTTGTTTCGTAGTTTACAGAATCATTTGGGGAACATAACTTTCGCAAGCCATTAGGAGGTCGAAACTGATATTTCAAAGTTATTCCCTTTGAAACCAAAAGAGTTTTACATTGATGGGATTAAAAAGCTTGTAAATAGATGGAAGGAAGTCATAGATAATCAGGGAAAGTACATTGATGATTAAATTTCAATTAAATATAACATTTGATCACTTTATTCAAAATTCAGACAGACCTTATGGGATGACCTGATATATATATATATATATATATATACACACACACACACACACATATATGTATGTATGAATGTATGTATGTCTGTATGTATGCGATGGGCTTCCTTCAGCTTCTGTCTACCAAATCTACTCACAAGGCTTTGGTTGTCTGGAGCTTTTGTAGAAGTCACTTGCCCAAAATACCACACAGTGGGACTGAACCCAGAACCATAGGGCTGAGAAGCAAACTTCTAACCACACAGCCATGCCTGCACTTTAGCTTTCACATTATAACAATTTTTCAGTTCAAGATTTTAAATTTAGATTTTAACATATTAATAAGAGTGTTTCCAGGCGGCTTAATGTTTAAAGAGTTAACTTCTATGTCCCTTTGAATTCTGAGTTCAATTTTAAGTTGGAGAGAGAAAGACTATTCTTCTTCCAAGTGAGGTTGGAAACGAAGTATATAACAATTATACTAGGATTGGTTGAGTCAAATAAGCATGTATACATTCACACACACATACACATATGTGTGCATACATGCAAAAAGTACAAACACAGTTGGGGCAACTAAACTAAAACAGAAACAAATATCTAATTGACCTTAAAAAAGATTTGAACACAGAATAATAGGACTAGTCTTTCAAGATGTAATGATAGTTGGGTGAAATAAGTATTTATAGCATGAAAACTGACAAAAATTTCCAGGTCAAATTCAAAAACTCAGACTGACAAGATGTAAAGTGGGCATTAAAAGACGATAATGACATACATGCATGGATACATACATATATTCATACATACATAGATATGTATATTGAGCAGAGTGACTCAAGGGCCAAGAATTTTGTGTGTTAGTTTTATTTTTCCTGTTTGCATCACCAAACATCATCATCATTTATCATCCATTGTCCATGCTGGAGTAGGTTGGATGGTTTGACCAGGGATGGTAAGCTGGGGAGGCTGTACCAAACTCCAGTCTGATTTGGCATGGTTTCTTTGGCTGGATGTCCTTCCTAACACCAACTGCTTTTATGTGCCACTAGCACAGGTGCAAGTTGTGTGACGCCGGTATCTGTCACAACTATGATTTCACTTGGTTTGAGGGGTCTTCTTCTCAAGCACAGCATATTGCCAAAGGTCTCGGTCATTTGTCATTGCCCCATGAGGCCCAACACTCAAAAGGTGCTTTTTACATGGAACCAGCATGGCTGCTAGTTATGCAACAAGGCATTAGCCACATTGCCTCTTAAGGCCCAATGCTCGAAAGGTGCTTTTTATGTGCCAGTTATGTGACACTGACAACGGCCACAATTATGATTTCACTTGGTTTGATGAGTCTTTTCAAGCATGGCATATCTCCAAAGGTCTCAGTCACTAGTCATTGCCTCTGTGAGGCCCAACGTTCAAAGATCATGTTTCACCACCTCATTCCATGTCTTCCTGGGTCTCCCTCTTCCACAACTTCCTTTCACTGGTAGAGATTGACATTTCTTCACACAGCTGTCCACATCCACATGTCACATGACCATACCAGTGCTTTTTATGTGCTACTGGCACAGTACAGGTGCCAGTCAGTACTTTTTACAAGAGAGAGAGGGGGAGAGAGGGGAGAGAGGGGAGAGAGGGGGAGAGAGGGGAGAGAGGGGGAGAGAGGGGGAGAGAGGGGAGAGAGGGGGAGAAAGGGGAGAGAGGGGAGAGAGGGGGAGAAAGGGGAGAGAGGGGAGAGAGGGGAGAGAGGGGGAGAGAGGGGGAGAGTGAGAGAGAGATTGTTAGTTAATAAATTATTATTATTAGTTAATAAATTATTATTATTAGTTAATAAATTATTATTATTAGTTAATAAATTATTATTATTAGTTAATAAACTGTATGGTAATGACCTGGTACTTTACCAGTAAAACATTCATTTTCTCAGTGTTCATTGGGTATTTTATTAATGAAAGATGTACGATATGAGAATGTTTATTGATTACTACAATAATTTCAACTCACCTAGCATCGATTCTTCATGGGCGGGATACTAAACAACTAGTTTAGGAGTATCCATCAATGTAGATGTGTCTCCTCAGATGATTACAAGATGTATCTCATTAAAATAACATCTGTTCTACAAGATTTCTTCTTGGTATGTGAATACAAAAGCAGATATATAGATAGATTTATTTATTAGCCATGCAGGGACAAACACAGAGGGGACAATACAATATAGAACTTTTCTTTTCCAAAATCGATCAAAAGGGAACGAAAATCTTTTTTCTTTTTTTTTTTTGACGTGTAAATAGGGAAATAACACAAAAAATAGGGAAATAACACAAAAGTCGTTGTTAACAATTAGACTTCCCAATAGGGGGAGGAAATGTAACATTAACTAGGTTTATGAGTGGAAAGAAAAACCTACAAAAAAGAACCATGGTAACCTCAGAAACAAAAAAGGAAAACATTAACATGAGAGCAAGGTGCTCTTTCTCTCTTTGTGGGTGTGTTGATGTTGTTGCTGTTGTTGGTTTTGGTTGGTGGCTGTTGGGATGTGATGTATGGATTGTTGGGGATGAGGGGTTAGTCATTTTCCCTTTTCAGGCTTTGGTACTTCTGTAGCTGTTGTTGTTGTTGGTGGTGGTGTTGCTTCTGCTGTTGGTTGTGTTGATTGGTTTGAGTTGGTTGAGTTGGTTTGTTGCTTTGTAGAGCTGTTTCATCCATCCGTGGAGCTCTTTCATCTGCTGTGCTGATGGCAGTGTGGTTAATAGTGCTGGTTTGCAAGTAGTGTTCTCTTTTTGTTGTTGCTGCTGGTTTTGTTGTTGTTGCTGTTGATCTTTTATTGTTGGGCAGTCAATTTTTAGGTGGTTTTTAGGTGACACCGTGGTCTTCTGCTTTCAACAGCCACATGTAAAGTGCTACTGTCCAGCAGTTTTATAATATCTGACACATTTTCTATTGTCTCTTGATTGGATTGAACCAAGAGTTTGAATACCTGACCTATCCAGCTTGTTGTTTGAGGATAACAATTTCCAAAATGTTAATAACTTCCTCAAAATTGTAGTAGATGGCTGATACCAGCCATCGTGCATCTATTTCAGGGGCACATCTTTAAGTTTTATTTTTGTAACCTGATGACCTAGGTACATAGGAATCATTATGACTTATTCACACTCTAGTAACTGCGTAGAGTAAGCTTTTGTTTGTTCCTCTGTGTCAAATCTGACTTCATCTGTGGCAAATCTTTTGCCCCTTGTGATGTATTTTATGTATGCCCATATGGGCCTTAAACATTTTTCAGTTGTTTGTTGATTTATGTTTTTGGGCCTTCTCATTTTAAAATTTATTGTCTTGTATGTAATGTTTTTTTTGTTAATATTTTCTAAAATGTGTTGCGGTATGTTTAGTTTTATTGTATTACCCTCCTTAGATAGAAAGTATCTTGTTTACATTAGTGGCGTAAATGAAACAATTCGTTTCCTTTGCCTCAGAGCTGAAGCAAAGTCTTTGTCTGTTTGTGTTGGTGGTGGTGGTGGTGGTAGTGATGGCAGTAGTGGAGATAGTGGTGGTGGCAGTAGTGGTGGTAATAGACATGTGTTCATTCTTCTTGCTTTCCTTTCCCACTTGTTTGCTCCGAACACTGTTGTCAGTATGTATGTTGACATTGTTCAACTGTGTGTGTGTGTGTGTGTGTGTGTGTGTGTGTGTGTGTGTGTGTGTGTGTGTGTGTGTGTAAATGTGATTCAATGCTTTCTCTCTTCCCTGCAGCATTCGGCAATACAGGGAAATTAATGTCCATGTAGGATGGTGGAACGCTGGCAGCATCAGAGAAGTTATCCATTTTTCAGGACAGATTAAAATTTTTTTAAATAAAATTTTAAAATCCAAAAATTCACCCTCAAAGGGTAAATTCTTGAGTGAGAGACTCGCTCAGGTGAAAGCAAGTGTGTTAACTAACTTTTGACAGAAATTAAATTCAAATTCACATAAGCAAACACGAAAAATTACATGGACTCACAGGACAACAGCCAATCGATAGATAGATAGACAGACAGACAGACAGACAGACAGACAGATTTCTTTATTAGCCATGCATGGCCGACAATACAATGTAGAATTTTTCGTTTTCAAAATTAAACAAAAACAAAAGAAAATCTTTTTTAGACGTGTAAACAAGGAAATAACACAAAAGTCATTGTTAACAATTAGAGTTCCCAAAAGGGGGAGAAACTAGGTCTATCCTTGGAAAGAAACTAGGTTTATCTGTGGAAAGAAAAACCTATGAAAAAGAACCACAGTAATCTCAGAAACGAAAGAGAAAAGCATTAACATGGGAGCAAAGCACTCTTTCTCTCTTTGTTTTATAGGTTCATGTTCAAGGTGGTTCCGTCATTTATTTGTACCATTCTTGCCACATTCACCCACCTTTTGTTAAAACTTTCATTAGGAAAAACTTCCCTTTCTATTCTCACCTTCCTCTTCAAATGATACTTGAAAACGTTGATGAGAGGTTGGCCAGAGAGGAAAATGTTTGTCTTTAAACCTTTTGCATGAGTCCACCACACACATTCTTTCACCATAGTCACTAATACAATGAAGACTGCCTTGTCGTCCCGGTTAAAGGAAGGTGGCAGAGCAATATTCACGATAGACTTGGCCTACAACCGAATTTGTCCCACATGTGACAGCAGCCGTTCAACATAAGCCCACAGGTCTGAAATGTTTGGACATTGCACAAGTGTGTGCAGAGTGGTTTCGTTGCTCTGACCACATCTTAGGCAAGTTGGTCCGGTGTTTCTTGAAGCATGCCTGTAGACCTTATCCCAAATGGGCAATGCTTCCCGATAGCACTGCCAGGCCAGGGAACTCTGGAAATTGTCCATAGGTTCTGGCCCAAAGGTGGTCCTGAAGAGGCAGGGCAGGTATTCCTCGTCGATGCTCAGGGTCTCTCCAAGAATGTCATTGCACCTCCCGTGCACTAATCCTCTATAGAACGCCTTCGTGGAATTGAAGACGCACAAGTATGATCTCGGATGGCAGCACTGCTCAAGAGTATCTCAACACCCACAGTGCCATTTACCCAGCCATAGTCTCTGTTTAATTCACAATTGCAGTACAGTCAAAGAGACGAGCTGCCTGAAAGTGCATCTCACAAACAGCAACCACACCTGTTCACTGTTGTCTTTGAAACACTGGAGATGTCGCAGTCTCAGCACATGTCTGCACATCATTAACCACAGCATGCCCAGCCCTCCATCTAGCGGATGTTGGCAGCAAATGGATCACCTGACCATCGAAACGATTCTCTTCTACAAAAAGTGGAAGCGTATGCATTCCAACATTAAAATTTTTAAAGAATTTTATACATTCTACTAATTGTAGAGGTAGACCATTAAGTGCAAAAAGTGCATCATTCCTATATAATCCATTTATATGCTGGGGAATTGCTGTTTAATCTGCAAAAAAAGAAATAGACCTAGGTTGTCAGATTACAAAACAAATTGAAGATGTGCTCCCTGAAAGAAAAGCACGAATGCAGGTGTCAGCCATCTGCTCTAATTTTGATGAGGTTATTAACATGTTAGAAATTGTCATCCTTGAACAACAAACTCATTAAGGAATAAAAAAATATCCCATGAATTACTGGTTTGTTGCCTATTATTTTTTTGTGAATAGTAATATTCATAAAATAATAGGTTTAAGTATAAATCTTGGTTTATAAATATTCAAATAAAAATTCAGAAAATAGAGATGTAGCATTAATATAATTCATTAACTGCAAAAATTCAACATGTTCTCTGACAGCTGTTTCGATTTTGCCCAAAAAATTATATTCCAATAATTAAAACATTTTTGGGGGCAAAATCTCATCAGAGGAGTAGAAAAGACATACCGTTGGGTTACTAGATGTTTCTTCCAAAACATCTCAATAGAGTAAAGGGTTTGGTAGAATCAATGTTCAAATCCGATCAAGTAGTACTGATAAAACAACTGGAATACTGCAAGTGTTCAACAATTCAAGCCTTAAAGTGGTTGACAATGAAATTGACACTTACCAAAATGCAAGATACATCTCAGCTGGTGAGGAAATTTGGAAGATATTCAGATTTTCACTCCATTCCAGACAACCCACTGTCATAAATCTTTCATGCCATTTGAAAAGTCAACAATGTCTTACTTTTGCTGATGAGCTGCCTGAAAACCTTGAGCTTGCAGCAAAAACAACTTTGACTGAGCTTTTCAGGTTAAACTAATGTGACTCAGACACCAGAGACAAGCTTTATGCTGAAACTCCAAAGTATTATGCTTGGAATAAAAAAGTGAAGTGGCAAAAGAGGAAAAGGAACAATCACAGAAGATGGAAACTATGAAAGCAGTACTATTGGTTGCATCCCCATTATCGCTTACAATGTTCAGCAGAAGGAACTGTATAACATGAGGATGCTATTGCACCATGTCAAAGGTCCCCAGTCATATGCTGACTTATGGACTGTTAATAGTGATCTATGTTTCAATTAACAAGATGCATGCACAAAGCAGAGACTTTTACAAGACAATGACAAAACCATTAAAACATTAGATGAAGCCAAACATCACTGTTTCAGTGACCAGCTAAGACACGTATTTTGTACTGTTTTCCTTACCTGTCAGCCACGTGATGCCAAAGGTTTATGGGAAAGATACAAGGATGCATTGTGTGATGAAAAAAAAAAAGACAAAACCACATGGAAAAACCAACAGAATTCCTTTACAACGAGGTCCTGCTTTCCATCAAAGTAAGATTGGCCAGAGAAGAAGTCACAATGGCAAATCTTGGTCTTTTAGAGCCAAATTTTAAAAGTGAACTAGAATTTCTGCCAGTGATACTGCAAGAAGGGCTCAATTTTGAGAAAGCTGCTCTCCATGATCATGCTTTTGAGAGGTATCCAACACTAAATGCTAAACAGAAGTATATCTTTGACCAAGTTGTTGGATCAGTTATAAAGAAGGAGGGAAAAATATTTTGCTTGAATGCAAGTGGTGGCTCTGAGAAGACTTACACAATCAATCTGATTCTCACTGAAGTTTGGTCACAAGGTCATATTGCTGTTGCCACCGCAGTCTCTGGGATTGCTGCAAACCTGCTGGAAAACGAAAGACCTTTGTACTCCAGATGCAGTATTCCACTGAGGATTACAGAGGAATATATGTGCCACATGAAAATAAGTGATTCCAGAAGAAAGTTTTTCCAAAAGGCAAGGCTACTGGTTATTGACGAAGTTACAATGGACCATAAGCATGTCTATGAATGTATTGATCCTAGTCTCAGAGAAGTTATACAAGAAACAGATAAGCTGTTTGGCGATCTGACTGTTTTGTTTTCCAGAGAGTGGAAGCAGATCTTACCCATGGTGCAAAGAGGTTCCAGACCCCAGATTATTCCTGTCACATTAAAACAGTCATATATTTGGAACTATGTCCAAAGCCTGCAACTGTCTGTCAATACGAGAGTCCAGAACTCTGGCAGTGATGATACTGCTTTCACATCCTATCTTGACCAGCTGAGGAATGGAACATTTCCTATCAATCAAGAAATCGGTGAATACAAAATATCTATTCTTCCACCGCATCTGACTCTACAAGGCTACAGGTCCTTTGTGAAGTGGTCTCCAGAGGTATTGATGAGAAATATAGAGAGGGACTATGGATGTACAGCAGAAGTGAATTCAGTTGTCATGTTGAAACTAAGAAGATAGTAAAACTTATCGAAGCTGTAACACTTTGCATGAAAATGAGACTGAGTTCCCGCTGGAACTGATCAATGATCTCAATCCATTAAGGATTCCACCACACATTTTGGTTTTAAAGAAGCACTCTTCCATTATGCTGCTCAGAAACCTTAAACCAACAGGAGGTCATTGCAATGGAACAAGATATATAGTCTTGGAACTGCACAACCACCTTATTGAAGCAAAAGTGGTCAATGGGACTCATGCTGGAATCCGAATATTGATACCATGAATTCCATTGATCACCACCAAAGATTATCCATTCTCATTTTCCAGGAAGCGGTTTCCTGTGAAACTGGCTTTTGGAATGACGTCAAAAAAATCCCTTAGGGAAAGTTGGAATTTAGCTGCCAACACTTATGTTCAACCATGGACAGTTCTATGATGCCAGCAGCAGAGTTGGTTCTGGGAACAATGTGTATATATTGGCTTTGGACTCAGAGTATAAGGGTATGAAAGGAATCTACTCTGACAACATTGTCTATAACGAAATTCTTTAAAAAATTATAGTAAGTTTCATTTTTGACTTTCAAACTATGAACAGGAGTTTAGATATGTAGTAGCTGAATCAACTACCTGGAGGGCAGTGATTCAGCTAGTATGTATATAAATGTGTGTGTGTGTGTTTTTGTATGTACATTTGTACACACATACACATCCATTTCATAGGCTGTGTGGTAAGTAGCTTGCTTACCAACCACATGGTTCTGAGTTCAGTCCTACTGCGTGGCACCTTGGGTAAGTGTCTTCTACTATAGCCTCAGGCCGACCAAAGCCTTGTGAGTGGATTTGGTCGACGGAAACTGAAAGAAGCCTGTCGTATATATGTATATGTATATATATATATGCGTGTGTGATTGTGTGTCTGTGTTTGTTCCCCCAACATCGCTTGACAACCGATGCTGGTGTGTTTACGTCCCCGTAACTTAGCGGTTCGGCAAAAGAGACCGATAGAATAAGTACTAGGCTTCCAAAGAAGAAGTCCTGGGGTCGATTTGCTCGACTAAAGGCGGTGTTCCAGCATGGCTGCAGTCAAATGACTGAAACAAGTAAAAGAGTAAAAGAGTACACATCTTTCACTTTCTGCTCTCACTGCAAAGCAAATGTCACCCTCCGCACACCATGAAAAGAAAAGTAAATGAATTAAAAAATTTTTAAGGAAATCAAAGAACAACCAGCTTATCCAATGATAGTTCTGTGGGTCAAAATGTAAGATCATCCAGTAAACTATGTATGCAATAATTCTGCAGTCGTGGTTGTTTAAAATTTATCCAGTTCTTTACAAAATGTGGCCATATCTTGTAAATTACCTATGATAAAATGCTTCAAACGTACCTGGCTGGTGTAAACACTACTGTAGTGACATCAATTAGGCGTTATTTATTAGACAGGAAATAACATGGTGTCAAGTATACCATAACATTATTTATGTCTCATATTTTTCTTTGCCCACTCAGTTGTATCTATCAATCTATCTTTTTGTCTGTGTGTGTGTGTGTATATATATATATATATATATATATATATATATATAATACACACACAGAGACATATACATGTATGTATATGTGTATATTCATATCTATTATATAAAAGTCAATGTCTTTATGTGTGTTCATGTGTTACTTATACATTCGAAAACAACTGCACCGATCCTAATGAACTTTGGAACACACAATCCAAGCCTAGGGAGTTGCTGTGTGTTTCATACAATTTCATGGACCAAAATTACTGAATGGATCCTTATGATATTTGGAACTTAGATCCAATGCACAAGGGCAGGTATAAGGCAGTATGTTTGGTTTGAATTTGAGATAGTTTAAAGGGGACAGAACTCCCATGAAAATTCATAAATTTTCGATGTTGATGAAATTTCAACCATGGGTAATTGACACACATCAAGATGTATTCTCAAACTTTCCACTTCTCATGAGGATTCTAAAACCCCCTAATGGGGGCCTTAACTCCCAAATTTTAGTCATTTTTTATGATCCAAAACTAGGTCAAAAGTACTGAATAGATCTTTATGAAATTTGGTAATTATATTCTATGCATAAGGGTCATAACCACCATGAAAATTCATATATTTTTGCTGTTGATGAAATTTTAACCACAGATATTAGACACAAATGAAGTAATATTTCTAAAATTTGATCTTCTTAGAAGTTAGAAAGACCTCTTCATTAGGACTTAACACCTACAATTTAGTCATTTTATCTAAGCAAAGACGAATACAGTTCTACTCTTGGAAGCTGTAAGGTCACCCAAGCACAAAAGATGAGTGTTATTTGTAATTCAATGGTACAACAGTGTAAGAGTTTGCTTTGAGATATACTTACATTGTGATTTCTGCAATGTGGTGCATAAATTGTCAAGTAAATGAGAGGCATCTTTGCCTCCACTGATTCACTTGCAAAGTGTTGAGTAACGTTATTTCCTTACAGACCTCCTTTCAGTCTTTTTATTATCACTGGGTCACACATAGTCCCCAAGTGGTAACATTGATTTCAAGGCCTTCCCAGATGAGTGACTGGTTATTCAAAGACATTTATAGATTGTAAATTTATGATGTCCAGTTACCTATCGGTATAGTGGTCAGTTGCAAACTCCAGAGATGACACTTTCATTTCCCCTTAGCTCTCACGTCACACAGTTGTTAATGTTTATTTCAGTTGGGTCACGCCCTTCCAATTGCTATAGATCCGTAATGCATCTTACGGCTGTGCCTGTCACCTGTATGGTGAGAAAATGACTAGGGTAGGGTAGCTGACTGCTTATTGTGATCATTCGTCTTTTGGTTTCCTGTAGCTTTGCTCTCTTTTACAATCCCAGTGAACATACATATATTTCCTATTTCAAAGAAATACAAACAATAGATATAACACCCAAGTCAAAAAGATTCTCAACAATTCAACTTCTCTGGTTGACATTAAGACACCCACCCCAATAGGGGCCTTCACTCCCACACTTTAAAGCTCCATGACCTCCATTTTTCAGAAGCAATATCCTTTTAACAGGTTCCGTAAGACTGGAATTTTGGACTCTGTACATAAAGATCAGTAGTATGGGATACTTGTGCCATGATTAGAATTTTTTTAGGGTGCATAAAGAGGGAAAGAAACCTCATCTGCAATTTTGATGAAATTCGAATCATAGGTATCCCAGTTCATTAGAGAAAATATAACAAAAAAGTCTAATTCTTCCATTGCATATGTAACACAGGCAACACTCTGTTAGTCCTCTATAAATTTCTAAAGCGGAACATCCACTGATCCCATTGTCCGACTGGTAGAGGTTTGTGAGCTCCTGACGACATTCTAGGTCCCAAGTGCCAAGTCTTGGTCTTTTCTTCACTCAGGACTGAGGCTCTGTCAATGAGACAAGCTGTGGAAAGACAAACCTCACAAATGGAGCCCACACACACTCACCGTCCAGAAATCGTTTCAGGTGGCATAACCTAAGCGCGTGTCTGCGCATTATGAGCCATAGCATACCTAATCCGCCTCTCAGAGGATGCTGGCAACAGACTGACTATCTGACTATTGGAACGCATCCCTTTTACAAGTACTTAAATGAGAAGCATTCCAATCTGGTCTAGCAGTAACCAGGACAAGGCACGATGGTCAGGTGATAAATGATTACAGAGACAATATAAGCATTCGCCACCTCTGCCCTACTTTTCAGGGACAGCTTTCTTTCAGCCCATTTCTGGGTAAGACTGGCCACTCTGTTTGCCACCTTGTCCCAGTTCTTATCAGCCTGGAGATCGGGACCAAATCAGACACTTTAACTGGTCCGTCAGTCCAGAGTCCGACGACATCATTCGATGGCATCATCCTGCCTTTCTAGGAGCCCAACAACAAACCAACTGATTTGCTGGCGTTTATTTTAGCCCCTGCTAAAATAAAATATTTATATATAAATATATATATATATATATATATATATATATATATATATATATATACATAATATATATACGTATAAGAGGGATGACCACTAAGTGGACATCCATTATGCTAGGTGTAGACTCCATATGGGGTCTAAATTTATATATAATATATATATATATATATAGGTGCAGGCCTGGCTGTGTACTAACAAGCTTGATTCCCAACCATATGGTTTTGGGTTCAGTCCCACTGCATGGCACCTTGAGCAAGTGTCTCCTACTATAGCCTTCGTCTGATCAAAGCCATATAAGTGGATTTGGTTGATGGAAAGTGAAAGAAGTCTGTCCTATATATATATATTATATATATATATATATATATATATATATATATATATATATATATATATATATATATATATATATATATATATATATATATATATATATATATATATATATATGTATATATATATATATATATATATGTATATATATATATATATATATATATATATATATATATATATATATATATATATATATATATAAAGGTATATATTTATCAGTGTGTATTTGTGTCTCTGTTTGCCCCCCGCCACCTCCAATGCTTGACAACCGATGTTGGTGTGTTTATGTCCCCATAACTTGGTGGTTCAGCAGAAGAAATCAATAGAATAAGCACCCGGCTTACAAAGAATAAGTCTAGTGGTGGATTTCTTCAACTAAAAGGCAGTGCTCCAACATGGCCACACTCAAACGACTGAAACACATAAAACAGTAAAAGAGTAATATATATATATATATCCGCCTGTGAAGACTTGTTGAGGCAAGTCAAATCGAAATTGAACTAAATTTGACGACTTGCACCCACGCCAATGTCATCTCCTTCATTGGACATGAAACTCTACTTGCGAAAGTGAAATCGTGATGGCACCTGTGCCCAGCGTCGCCTTCCTGGCACTTGTTGTGCCAGTAGCACATGTAAAGACATTCAAGTAAGATCGTTGCCAGTGCCGCTGGACTGGCTCCTGTGTAGGTGGCACATAAAATACACCATTTTGAGCGTGGCCACTGCCAGTACCACATAAAAGCACCCACTACACTCTCTGAGTGGTTGGCGTTAGGAAGGGCATCCAGCTGTTGAAACTCTGCCAGATCAGATTGGAGCCTGGCGCAGCCATCTGGTTCACCGGTCCTCAGTCAAATCGTCCAACCCATGCTAGCATGGAAAGTGGACGTTAAACGATGATGATAATGATGATATATACATATATATATATATATATATGGAGGTTATGAGAGGTAATGGTGTCAATAAGACTCAAAGGTGTCAGGTAATGGTGAGTAAGTGCTATGGACAGACCATAGTTAAGCTCCAGGTTTGGTGATTATTCAAATAAAGAGTCCAACGTAGGTCATATATCAGCATGTAAATATATAAAAAAAATTTTTTTCAGAATGAGATAAAAATCCAAGGCTGTGAAGATTTTACAGCTCTTAACAGGTCTTACAGCTGTTTCCAGGATATTTATCATATCCCTTCATCAGAGACGGTGTGAAAAAATAGTTAAAGCAATAGTTTTCCATTTTCTCACACCATCTCCGATGAAGGGATATAATAAATATCCTGGAAACAGCTGTAAGACCTTCTATTTATAAATGTTCTAAAATCTTCACAGCCTTGGTTTTTTATCTCATTGTGAAAAATTTTTTTATATATATATATATATTTATGTATATATGGATATATATATATATATATATATATTTATATATATATATGGATATATATATATATATATATATATATATATATATATATATATATATATATATATATATATATAGATAGATAGATAGATAGATAGATAGATATTGTGGTGCAGAAATCTTCTTGCCACGTTCCGTTAAAGGAATTAAATAATACTCTTTCAGTAAGTCAAACTTACTTACATATTTGGCTTGACCAATTCTATCTATACTGTCATCAATTCTTGGTATGGGGTATGAATCTGTCTTAGACAAAGACTTCACACGCTTCAGGTCTGTACAACACCAAAAAGTACCATCAGGCTTCGGTACTAGGATGCACAGTGACCTCCACTCACTGTCACTTGGTTCAATGATGTTATTTTCCAGCATGTAGTTGACCTCTTTTTGGAGATATTCCAACTTGAGTGGGTTAAATCAATAAAGATGTTGTTTAACAGGTTTTGAATTACCAACATCAATAGCATGACTAACTAAATCGGTATCACCAGGTACATCTGGAAATAAATGTACATATTCATGAAGAAAACCTGACAATTGACATTGTTGTTCTGAAGTAAGGTGAGCTCTCTTTTCATGAATATTTGCTAACACTTCAGAATTTTTTAAACTTGGGTTAACCTTCTCGGCCAAATCATCAAATTTCAAATGCTCACATTCTTTTTTCAACTTGTCTGAATCATGACCAATAGGAAAGGCAATAGCAATGACTTTTGGTGGCACACTTTTAGACCTGCCATCATACTTTTTGACAATGTTCATGTGACAAAGCCATTTTTATTTTCGACGGCCTGGAGTTTAAACAATGTAGTCAGTATCACTGACTTTCTTATCAATCAAATATGGATCATATTTGGCTCTAAATGGTTGACCAGGAATGGATAGTAACACTAAGACCTTGTCGCCAGGACTGAAATTTTGAGCTTTACAGTTTTTGTCATAAACGGCTTTCATTTTGTCCTGTGATTTCTTCAAATTTTCTCTGGTAACGTCAGTAGCTTTGGAAAGTCTATTTCGAAAAGTAGACACATAGTCCAGCAAGTTCAATTGTGATTGGTCATTAAGCCATAATTCTTTCAAGTGTTTGAGTGGGCCCCTGACAGTGTGACCAAAAACTAACTCAAAGGGACTAAATCCTAATGACTCCTGAACTAACTCTCTAACGGCAAACAACAACAACTGAATGCATTCATCCCAAGAGTCTGATGAAATCTTTCCAATGCCCCTTGGGAATCTGTATGGTAAGCAGTAGACTTAACCTGTCTAATTCCCAACTCATACATTGCCTTTCGAAACAAACTTGACATGAAATTAGAACCTTGATCAGACTGAACCTCTTTAGGCAAACCAACCATAGTGAGAAACTTGATCAAAGCCTTAACTATCACAGGAGCTGTAATCTTCCTCAATGGGATAGCCTCAGGGAACCTCATTGATGCGCACATAATTGTCAACAGATACTGATTTCCAGACTTAGTTTTTGGCAATGTGCCAATACAATCAATAATGACTCTACTGAATGGCTCTTCAAATGTGGGAATGGGCTTTAATGCGGCAGGAGGGGTTTTCTGATTGGGCTTTCCTACCCCTTGACAAACATGACAAGTCTTACAAAACTGTGACACATCCTGATGCAATCTAGGCCAAAAGAAATGAGCCGAAATCCTATCACAAGTTTTGTTAACTCTGAAATGACCTGCTAATGGAGTGTCATGAGCCAAACTGATTACATGTTTACGATAAACTTGAGGAACAACAATTTGATTAAATACTTTCCATTCATCCTCAGCAGAAACTTCTGTCAGTCTCCATTTTCTCATCAAAACACTATCTTGGTTGTAATAACAGGAACCTTAACAGCCTCATTGTTGGAAAGTGCTCGGCAAGCCAGTGTTATTTCAGGATCATCACCCTGAGATGAAATGAGCTGCAAATGAGTGAGTACAGGGTCGGGCCCCGAAAACTGAACTGTACTGCTCGGAACAAAAGTACTCTCACTTAAAAAGGAATCCTGTAGAGAATGAT